>NW_025777650.1:0-90879 GCF_021130785.1 Homalodisca vitripennis | reverse complement strand
AAAAAAACCCGTTTCCCAGCTGGGAATGTTTAATTTTGTTGTTGATTGATGCTGTATAACATCCTCTATTTATTTCATACAAGAACCAAATGTTTATACACTTTTTTAGTTTTATTTTATTGTAGGATATAGAACTTGTATAAAAAATAAATATTTGTAATTGAATTTTTATTTATACTTAGCTTCGGGTTTTTGTTATCTGTTCTCTACTACTATTGGGCTACAATATTTTCAAATTTCTGTCCAATATCTAAATTTTGGAAGGATTAAATTTTTTTTTATTTAAGTAGGTAGTAAAAATTACAATCTTTGCAAATTGTAGTAACTACTGACTTTGTGAAAATGATATTATTATGTTATTAAAACGTTAAATGTTGATTTAATAAAAAGAAATTGTGTTTTTTTAATTATTTTCTACAGAATATTTAGGCTTATGTTGAAAATCATTGCCAATGTAGGTTGTAGATTACTCAGATTTCGCTTAGTCGTTTTAAAGTAAAACATAAATGTATCAGCACTTGAACATTACCGAACAAACAAGGGAACTATTTAACCGTCAATTGGGACAGAGCAAGGAGCGCAACAAGTTTACACGTAGTCAGTGCTTCTTGATAGCAGCTTATGACGAATAAATTTATTTGTATCTCTTTCATAACTGGACATATAATAATTGAAGATATGGGTATATTTAGGTACAGTGGTTAATAAATAAAATTGAGATATTGTATTTTATTACATAATTCTAAACGTCCAACGGGATCGGACGTTGGTTTCCCGAGGGTTACCATACCAGTAATAACTGAAGGAAACCGGATTTTTTCCGGACATTTGCCATTTAGTTATACAAAAAATCAGTACCATTACGTTTCTAAATCTGCAATTCTTATCTCTTCTTCAGATGAATAACTAACCTACCACATAACTACAATCCAGGTAAAAAATAAAACAAACCATAACAGAGCTGTGACATGTATAGGTCAGGAATCACAACAACCACACTGTGTGTCAATTCCATGTACAATAACTAAATTATGCACTTAATTAAAAAAATAACACTAATTACTAAAAATGAAAAAAGAATACAGGTCTCAATAGGTCTGCACTCACCGACCAACCACAGAGAACTGACCGTATCACTAAACAGTGGTAAATGTCTAGAAATATCCTTCCATCATCAAAAAGAAACAAAGGAACCAAAACTGCATACAGAAGTGATAATAAATACCCAAAATCTGTCAATTAAAACAAATGTGATACAATAACCAAATGATAACTGATAACATATTTCTCATTGCATTAGTAGTATGTGGAGAGAAATCTTTATATGAAGCCTTGATCAGAGCAATGTTTGTTTTTCACGATTACAAACAATAATTAAAATTTGAGTTACAGGATTTCGGATATGTGATATTGTTATATGTTTGAAATGTGTGTGCTGTAAGTGATAGGATGTCTGTAAACCTTTTGACTGGCCATGACTATGTTTAAAGGTTGTCATCAGTTGTCATTTGTACTCAAAACCTGTCAGCTGTAAACTGATAAAACTATTACCTTTAGTAGTGTTTCTTTGAACATTGACTGTACAGTAGTGCTGTTTTAATGCTCTATACTTTAGTGGTTTTCTGGGAAAAATTGAAAATGACCAAAGCGTGTTTTGAGGTTTAATAACGTACAAAGCAGCCTAATCAAAACAATATTTGTCATTCATTTTGTGTTTCCAAGCCGTAAATGTACATGATTTTTGTCTCTTCTGTGCTAAAGATGAAAAAGCATTATTGGTTTTAGATTTGCCCCTTTCTAAAGAAGCATCCACCCTTGTGACTTTTCTGAGGTTAATGATGGTGGGATGTGGATCTGAATTGTATATTTGACCAGTATACTTATTTATCCATTTTATTTATTTGTAAGAAAATGAAGTAGCCTTGTAGACAGTACTATATTTGCCAAACCACAACTAGGCGAAGACTGATAAAAGATACATGTATACTGAATGTGGCATCTCAATTCACTGGTTACCTCATGCAAAAAAAAACTTCTAAATAGAATGAAACTACGTATTTCTATTATGTTTTCATCAGTATATTATTAATAGCTGAGTCAAAACATGGTAATTATTTTGCATGATTGTTCAAAAAATCTAGGCAGAGAGTTGTTACAATATTGTGGACAAACTGGCTGTTAAAAGGTTGACGATAGTTTTAACACACGCTTTTTATTTTAGTAAAAATCTGTCTAAGAAGGATGTGCGTACTCTCTCTCTCAGGATGTGCTGATGGCCGAATGATCTGAGACATAGGACATTAGATCTGAACTACAGATGCAGGTTTAGATTTGTCTGTGACTTGCACTTTCTATTATACCATCAACCTTGTACTGCGTCGAATCTCCCCTTTATTGTTTGATAAGATCCTCACACAGGCATGTAGTCCATGAGGATAAACAGAATAAGGCTTAAAGGGGGGAAAGGTGTATGAAATAGCTATGAAATATTATGAGCTAAAGGAAGAACTCAAGAAAATGAGTCAGACCTTGTACAGATTGGATACCGTCAGTTTGTCATAAATAAGTGCAAAAATAAACAATAGGAAACCGCCTAAAAAATTATGAATATGTTAACTAATATAGGCAAGTGAGAAGGCATCTCTGCTCACCTTCTCCTAACCCTATCATCTTGTCTAATTAGTCTAAGTAAACCGGATCCTAGTTGCCACTTATCTGACTCTATGAGTTTCAGAATTGTGTACACAATATATTGTATAGTTGTGTTTTGTCTGTTTCCTAATACAACACAAAAAAGGAAAGGTATTCTCACTTTCATTGCCTTTAAAATGACGAATCATTACTGTGGCAGGAATGGTCTAGCTCTGAATGAAAACAAAATCACAAATAATCTTCACAGCAATTAAAAACAATTTTGACCCTCTCCCACAACTTTCCATCATCGATAACCAAATACGAGGGCTATTCCAAAAGTAACCATCATTCGCTTACTCTCATACACAGGTGCGTGCAGCAGCAGAACAATCTGCATCTAACCATGGAAGTTAAAGGGTTGTACAGGCGTTCGTTCCTTTTTTTTTAGCTTGACAAAATGTGTTTCGCAATTGAGTTTTCCAGTGCGAAGTGCATGCTGTAGTTAGTTTTTTTACAGCAAAACCAATATTAAGTGGCAGATATTCGTAGAAAACTGAAGGGGCCAAACGCTGTTAGCGAAGGGAATGTACGTGAATGCGTTTGTTTAAAAGATCCACTGTGAAGACCTAAGGAGTGACAGGCCATCAGTGGTGATGTTAATAAAATCAATGAAAGCCGGGGAAGATTGACGTTTCACAATCTATAATTAATATCTCTTTACGCACATGAAAAAGTGTTTTCGCATTCAGCATTCACCGACTGGTGCAGGGAGCGTGTTTTTTAAAGAAGGTAAAATAAGTTAGTCAAAAATATGTGATGTGCTTAAATCTGAATTGCAATTATGTAGAGAAATAGAGGAAATGTTTAGTTTTTGAAATGTATATAATAAAATATGTTTTTGTGATAGGCTGTTTTTTACTAACCAAACATCGGTTACTTGTGGGAAAGCTCTCGTATATTGGCATAAACCATAGATACGAGATCCCACATAGACCCTCTTCAAAAACTGAGTAGACATTATCAGAAGAATGAACCAAATAATAAGTGATTCACGAATAAGTGATTCCCAAACAGTAAGGACTACCTACTTTGCCTTGGTTTGATTCGCATTTAAGGTTACTTAGTGACTTGGAGTGGAACAACAGCCCAGAACTTACAGAGAATTGGTTGTGCAAAAAAAGAGCTATCAGGTTACCAAGCTAACAAGACTAAACTGCTGTGAAAGCTACAAAGGAGCTTCTAGAGCGCAGAGAATCTTGACAGTAGTGGCGCTCTATATTCTTGAGACCATCATGTATGCCGTCACATTCTAACCAAACAAGACTAATAGACCAGCACCACTACAACTCCAGAAACAGACACAACTTTCTTCTGGAATCCCATTATTTCAGCCTATACTAGAAAAACCCCTCGTACAAGGGTGCAACCTTATCAACATGCTTCCTGCAAATTGAATACTCTACCTGCTAAAAACAGAAGCCCGCCACAACAAACTGCCATCCTCAACAAAGGCAAGGATTGTCTCCTTCAAATCAAATCTATTGTCTGGATTAACGTGACATGGAAGTCTGGGGCCATTTAGGTTAGATTTATATTTACCATGATTACATTCAATGAAGATTGTATCTTGAAATGGAAAATGTGATTGAATATAGACCTCTCGTGCACATGTCGATCGTCTAATGTTACTAAAACTTATAAGGGAAATTTAATGGTAGCCTATTTAAACAACAAATTTGACTAAAACTGTGGGTCAGCACAGTGTTTTAACAAATTTAAGATATTAATGAATAATTCTTAACCTGGCTATTCTTGAAAACAAATATATATATAGTATATATATATATATATATTGTTTTCATAATGATTGATTTTTCTACATAGTGATGTGTTCATGTTTTAAACAAACAGAAGTATGTTAATATTCTTCAAACAGTAGGCATGGTAATAATTCTGTTTTAGATTAATAACTTATAAGTAACCAAAAGTGAACATTTCTATGAGCGCCTGAATAAGATCAGTACAGTTAACAAACCAGGTAGGTATTAAAATAAGCTCTTGAGTTTTGCAGGTGGAATGGCAGCAGAATTCCCCAATCCCCTCGGATTTCAACATATATTTTATAAAACGAATTAACCGAATTGGTCCAGCTGTTCTTGAGTTAAGCATTTAGCAACACATGTTGCGATTCAGTTTTATTTATAAGATACTATGGATCATGTCTTTAAGCCATGATTGGTAGAAAACGTACATTTATTGTACATAGACAGGTGCAAGATAACAAAAGTAAACAGGTGATAACATTGTAGATCAAACCAAAGATGTCTTCATGATATCCAACCTGGCATTTAAAAAATTAGTTTTCATGGTTTGTGAACCTTTCTTGAGAAAATTGTAGTCCCCAAATCCTCTAGGTTTGTTTCTATATTCAGATCTTGCGAATTTTGCGAGAAACTTAATTAAAATATGTCAAACCAAATTTATTTATTTAGTTTTTTTTTTATTTGGTAACTTCATTACTTAAAAAAAAAAAAACATTTTATGACTTGCAAAATCTTGGCATTGGATACAAACAAAGAAATTTCTCAATATGATGAGACAAATGCCAAATCATCATAGACAAAATGACTTGAACGATCACTGAGAGAAGCACTCTAAAAATGCAAGACTGTGTGACATTTCATAAAACACTCATCTATCATAATTATGATATAAATTAGCAGTTACCCACAACTTTGCACGTGTATGAGCACTTCTGGTTCAAGTGAATTAATTATGTTTCCAACGCCAATGTTGAAATTGCCTTGCCACGATCAAGGAAATCTGTCAAAAAAAGTGTTTACTTATGGCCATTTTAATTTACTCCGGTCTTAGTATTGTTGTGCCATAATTGATTTTACCTTGCTTCATGATCAAGAAAATATACCGTACATATGTACGGAGCAGGGCCGCATTTATAAATTAGGACTCTGATTACACTGACGTAGAAATCCAGTAAATTTCTTAATTACGTAATTTTGATGAAAGATAATTACAATAGTATATATATATATATATATATATATATATATATATATATATATATATATATATATATATATATATGTATATATATATAGGAGTGTTTTGAATAAATAAAAGCAATGAACCAATGAATGAGTCAACGTCGCACCCCGGACCTAGTTGACCTTGGCCACCCCCCCCGCCGAGCGCCCAACACCACCCCGCCGCCGCAACTTTTTTCTTTTGTGTACTTTAAAATTTATGCGCCCCCTAAAATTTTGCGCCCTAGGCCTAGGCCTAGTGGGCCTATAGGGAAATGCGGCACTGTGTACGAGTAAGTACAATACACAGGCCTTAGAAGCCTACTTCTGTCAAAAGAGAACTAATATGGGTTTAGTAACAGTCTTTAAATTTATAGTAAAAGTTGTATGGAACTTAGTTTTTTATATCAATATTACAGTACCGACCAAGCACTGCATATTTAATGTTTGCTAAAATTTACTGTTAAAAGTTCATTTTTTACCAAAACTTTTCTACCTGAATATTTTCTTGCTGTGTTCTCAACAGTGGTTGCCGAGAAGATTGAAATAAGAATTTCTTATAATGTTTAGTACCAAAGCTTTCATTCTATAAATATACATAAATTGAAAATAGTGGCCAAATTAATTAATCACACAATTGATTATATTTAACAGCCTCTCAATTAATTAATATTTAGTAACTTAAATACCAAGATGGGATTTTTGCTGCTTAAGTGACCAGTGGGGCGTAGCTCAGAGGGATTTTTGATTTAAGAATAGATAACACATGACTAGTTGACACGTAAAAGCAAAACAAATAAACAAAGACACTTTCGAATGTATAACATTATGAACAACTTTTACATAATTTCTTTTAATATTAACATTATTTTACTCTTAATTATTGTTAAGTTAATTTTATGTTTTATCCTCCTCATCATCACATTCTTAATTTTAAGTGTAATTATTATTTGAACCTAAGTTTATTTCCCTATCTCACAATTTTGAAAGTGGTTGAAACAAAATTAATTATTCCTCTTCAATACTTTACTATCCTAATTCTCTTCTACCAATATAATGTTAAGAAGATAAGAAGACTACAAATTCTTTTTTTTTGACTTCTTTTTTAGACTTCAATTTTTTGACTTGTTCTGTATTCCGGAAAGTTATCTTAAAGGGGATTGAACTTAGCCACACAGAGTCAGTATTTTCATTTTAAAAGCCCTTTTGACAAGCAAGAAGGCTGTGGACAACACTGATGAGAACTACCACTTGTGTTGCTGCCACCTCATCCTTCTATATATTTGACTGGATTAGTGAATAGACTTAAATATGGGCCCTGACCCAAAATTTGTTTTATTCTCCTTAAAACCAGTACTTGGCCACAAAACCTTGTATTAGGCTACAAGAGCCACACAGAGTCAGTATTTTCATTTTAAAAAAAAAGCCCTTTTGATAAAATCTCTGTAGTGAACAGTATACACTTTGCAAAGGCACATCCTTTAAGTATTAATCATCAGAACACCACAGTCAATTTTTTGACTTGTTCTGTATTCCGGAAAGTTATCTTAAAAGGGGATTGAACTTAGCCACACAGAGTCAGTATTTTCATTTTAAAAGCCCTTTTGATAAAATCTCTGTAGTGAACGGTATACATTTTGCAAAGGCACAACCTTTAAGTATTAATCATCAGAACACCACAGTCAATTTTTTGACTTGTTCTGTATTCCGGAAAGTTATCTTAAAGGGGATTGAACTTAACATAAGAGAATATTTTATTCAACCAAAATGGATTTTTACCACTTTGAAAAGTCATAATCTCGCACAAGTTCGTGGTCCTGGTATAAAAAATATAAATGTTAAGTTACAATACTATATTTTATAATACTTAGCAAGATAAAATGCTGCGTTAGATGTTCTCGGTTGGGTTCATTTTTTATATTTTTCTAGTGATGTCTTACCCACGAGGAATTATACACATTTTAAGTAGCTTTTAGACGTGCTTTGTATTTAGGCTGGGGGTATCGATATTAAATTTCCACAGTATGTGTATGAAAAAACGACTGAAGAAAGTGAATTGTTTATATTTATAAGTAAATAAATTTTGTTAAGTAACAATTTCTTAAACAATTGAAATTCCTTAACTACCTATTATTAAAAGGGTGTCATATCCTTAACTCGATAAAAAAAAACAGTAGCAGTCGTGGGACTGCCGATAGAAGTGAAAACGGAACTATTAAGTTGAGAGTAATTAACAATACGTTATAGTAGCAGTACATCTGTAATTGTAAATGTGACGCGTTTTTAATTTTCCAATTTTTTAAAATCCACGAAAAAATATTTATCAAATAACTAGAAATCTATTTTACCACGCTAGTAAGATAAATCTTATACCGTAATAATACTCATTTCATGATGAAGAGGTTAAATATTAAAAACATAATTAAAATGAATAATGCTAAATTTTAAATACAAATATTCGTACAAATATTAAAAATGTTTAAAAATATATTCGTTGTTTTCATTATTCATTTATAAGTGAGTAAACACCGAGTGAACAACAGTGAGTTGAACACCGTTGTAAATAATACAGTTATTGCTACGGATAAAGTATATAATTGCAATAACAATTAAACCCACAATATTTTTAAAACTAATAAATTAGTTAAATTAACTTGGTTCTTTCGTAAAGGTATTTTTATTGCACAATAAACTAATTTATTGAGTTAATACGGTATCAGTGAGCCAATGCGCCAACTACAGTTCCGGCAGAAACGTTCACTCATCACTTCATACGCTATTACAGGCTAAACTAAACTTCCAATAAAAAAAATGATAAATTACCAAAAAAATATTCATCTATTTTCACACAACTTTCTCGCTGACAAATTTTGTCTGATCAAAAAATTAAAAAAATCCTCGCTTACTACTTTTTTCTTGTCATTGTAAACGCTATGTAAAATGTAAACAATAATCAAAATTATTTCGAAATTTTTTTAATATTTAAAAATGTAACCAATAGAATGCCAATATTAAGAGCTTTAATTTGACGCATCTTACAGAATTGTACGACATTGGCTTCACGTTTAAATCGCGAGAGGAAGCCGTAAAGATCACTGATTTTCGCAGTCTGTTTTCATACTCCGCCGGGACAGTTTTAACACAGCGAGACTGACTTTTTCATGCAGGTTAGTAGTCCGCGGCCAAGTCTACGGTTAAAAAAACACAGCGAGACTGACTTTTTTCATGCAGGTTAGTATCATTAGCATGTCGGTGACGCGAACCGAGGATTTTACCCTCTACCAAAACGCTCAACGCGCCTAAAGAAGTTTTCACTTCAATTATTTGAAATCATAACTCATACACGTACAGTAAAAATATTCAACCATTTTTCTTTGCCGTAATTAAAATTTGTCCCCTCCCTTAAAATTGCCCAAAAATAACGCCTTGTGTTTATTAATTTTTGTGGAATTAATTTTTTAACATTTTTTGTTTTATTAGGGAAGCCATGGCTGAGCATAGCGAAACCCATCACTCGTGTGTCTGGAAAAAATTTGTTTATATTATCACGATATCTCGAGAAAGAACTAAAGACCTGAAATTTTGAATGAAGCTTCTTTCTATAAAGGCAACATCGAGTTTGATATTAGCGCATGCACATTCATGGGAATTAGCTGAGTGTGTTTGATTTTTATCAATCACTAGGGGTCTATTACTATCACTATCTGCCTGGGGCTGAAAAAAGTTATTTTCTGACTGTTTGTGCACAGGATTTTGAGAATGAAATGAGCTATAGACTTGAAATATAACATGCAACTTCATCAAACGTTATTTAAAAAATGAAATGGTTCTGAAATTAAAATCACAACTCAACAAAAACAGTTTTCACCACATTAAAAATAAGAATACGAGATCAACTAAATGCACCTGTCATACTAGTGATACAATTTGCTTAACATCAAAGTTAAGCAGAGTAACGCAGTGAAACTGCAGGGGCTGTACAGTAGACTCAGTCCTCAACTGCAAGGGCAGGTTCCGTAAAACTTGAAGGGCCGCCGTTGGACTGTCTGCTTTCAGTTGGAATTAGTACTTGACAATGTTGATTAACCTATTTTTAACCAAATACATAATGATAATGGAATAGAATAACAGGATTTCGATCATGTGCAATATTAAATGGTAAAAATCATATGAGAACTTAAGTTTGCCCACTTCTTCAGTATTAGAACATTCAAGCACGGAAAATAAAACATTGCCAGGAGTTATACTATACAAATGAACCTCAAAACTATGCATGCCTATGCCCATACCTAAACTGGCACCAAATTCAAAATAAGTAAAATAAAAATACAATTCAACGCAAATGCTTTGCTGCAGTTGGCACTGTAGAGGAAGACACCTGGACAAACATGACAGGATTGTGAGGGTTGGAAAGGGGAGTAGAATTCCTGAATTATATTCCAGATTTACCAGCTTTTACATACTTAACATGTACCGTACTCGTAATCTGATTGTTCCAGTATTTATTTTATTAATTCATACGATTCTTAATAGCTGAGTTGTAATCATTCCATTTAAATTGTTTTAACGAGCCAAATTTTGAAGTGAAGCACAGATATTTTGGCAGTGGATAAATGTTACGGCAGCTGGTGGCAGTGGTTATGATCGCGATTAGCGACGTCATATTAGCAGGCTGTGAATTAATCAGCTGTCTGCATTGCAGCACTGGGAACGGGAAATGAACATCAAGGGAACGAAAGGTTTTGAGGTTATGTTTGAAGTAGCGCGAAGATAACTAAGTTTTGTCGTTGTAGCAAAGTTTTTTCAAACTTGTCGCATTTGATGGAAGAAAGCGTACTAATACAACTGCTTAGTTATACAATATAATTGATTTAGGGAAAGAAAATTAAGAGCACCAAGTAGGTGAGTGTTTATTTATTTATTCCGTGTCATAATAAATTACACCCCACGCTAATACCCAGGTAGCGAGATGTACACATTTGTACAATTTAGCAAATTTATTACAGCGCAATTAGAGAAGTTGTCGTTTGGTTTCGTCAATCTTTTATTTTATACCTTTTCTAATAACAGAAGTTTTTGGCCATAAGACTTTCTTGTAGGCTGACAATAACTGATTGCACACATTGTAGCCTTTGGTATCCTGTAGCAGGCCTAAAACTGCTTTAAAATCGGGAAAATAACCAGCAGTTAGGCTGTAGGAAAGCATGTCGAGGTTAGGCTAGTCCAGTGCTTACAGGGCCCGGGCCGTTTCTAGGGTCGGTAATCCCCGGGGCTAGCATAGACGTTCTTCAAAATTAATTTGTAATCCTAGGTGTTCATTTTTCAACAGAGTATTGAATTGTGATGCTCTCCAGATACTTATACAAAGTCGTCTTTAGTATGCAACCGTTGTCTGAACCACAGACCGCGGTTACAAATGTTGACTATGGAAGAAAGTTATTTCAGGGTTTGACTGAAGTATTTTCTGATTACGACGTATCAGTAAAAATATAGGTCTAAGATTTTATGTTTTATATATTTATATAACTGATTATAATTATATTATAATTATTTTATAATTATAATATTATAATTATATTATAATTTATTATAATATATTATAATTATATATTATATATATATATATATATATATATATATATATATATATTGTTTATTTAAGATTGCTACTTGTTTTCTTCTTCGGAGTTACGGCCCTGTGGACTACGAGAACTAATATATTCTAATCGGCTTGTTTAGTGCGTTGTGCTGAATATCTGACGCCTAAACTTAAAAAATAAAGAAGTCATTTTTTGAAATAACAAAACCAAGCATGGCTTATAGTTCTTTGTTCAACCCCATCCGTTCCTGTTAAATTAATTCAAATTATTCTCTATCACAAAATCCATTACTGTCTATTAAACAAGCAAGTTTTTAAGATAGCATAGTTTGAGAACATAACCATTGAAAAAAATACTCGTTCAATAATTACTTATGTATTTTTTTTAAATAATTTGTATAATACAAAGAAAGAAAATCAACCCTCCGCCACCCCCCACTCTTGTGTTATATCCAAGATTGAGACAGCTCATAGACTGTTAATTTTGAAGCAGCTGGCCATATGGGGTACACCAAATCATAACTTTGAATATAGAGGGTCTCACTCAAAATGACTTCACATCTTGAAGTTGGCAACTGGAAACAAAGTCCGATATTTTGGAATTAAAGGATCTCACACAAAGTTTCTCCACTTCTCGCTGTTGGTGACTGGACGCGAAGTGAGTGACCGTGGATTTAGAGAATCTCACGCCAAATTTCTCCACTTCTCGCTGTTGGTGACTGGACGCGAAGTTAGTGACCGTGGATTTAGAGAATCTCACGCCAAATTTCTTCACTTCTCGCTGTTGGTGACTGGACGCGAAGTTAGTGACCGTGGATTTAGAGAATCTCACGCCAAATTTCTCCACTTCTCGCTGTTGGTGACTGGACGCGAAGTTAGTGACCGTGGGTTTAGTGAATCTCACGCTAAATTTCTTCACTTCTCGCTGTTGGTGACTGGACGCGAAGTTAGTGACCGTGGGTTTAGTGAATCTCACGCCAAATTTCTTCACTTCTCGCTGTTGGTGACTGGACGCGAAGTGAGTGACCGTGGATTTAGTGAATCTCACGCCAAATTTCTCCACTTCTCGCTGTTGGTGACTGGACGCGAAGTGAGTGACCGTGGATTTAGAGAATCTCACGCCAAATTTCTCCACTTCTCGCTGTTGGTGACTGGACGCGAAGTGAGTGACCGTGGATTTAGAGAATCTCACGCCAAATTTCTCCACTTCTCGCTGTTGGTGACTGGACGCGAAGTGAGTGACCGTGGATTTAGAGAATCTCACGCCAAATTTCTCCACTTCTCGCTGTTGGTGACTGGACGCGAAGTGAGTGACCGTGGATTTAGAGAATCTCACGCCAAATGTCTCCACTTCTCGCTGTTGGTGACTGGACGCGAAGTGAGTGACCGTGGATTTAGTGAATCTCACGCCAAATTACTTCACTTCTCGGAGATGATGACTGAACGCGAAGTGAGTGTCCATGGATTTAGAGAATCTCACGCCAAATTTCTCCACTTCTCGCTGTTGGTGACTGGACGCAAAGTTATTGACCATGGATTTAGAGAATCTCACGCTAAATTTCTCCACTTCTCGCTGTTGGTAATTGGACGCGAAGTGAGTGACTGTGGATTTAGTGAATGTCACATCAAATTTCTTCACTTCTCGTAATTTGTATTACTGAAGCCCAGCTGGTTTGTCTAATTTCAGCTTCAAAGGGCTAGAAAAGATAATGGTGTTTATTGCTTTAACTTTGAATTTAAAATGAATTTTTAAATAAGTATTACTCTGGTAACAAAATTGTTTAATTGTTTGAAATATTGGTTTGGAACTTAATTCTCTGACTAATCTCACACTGAGAGTACAACCAATTTTTAACCTTCTGCAAGTTTTTAGATAAAAATTAAACAAAATTTGTCTATAGTAAGAAACATAAATTATGACATAACTTTTCTATCATAAACATATTCCATATGTCCTAAGATATTATTCAAATGCGATGGATTAAAAAAAATCAAAATAAATGAGTATAAACAGTGATATAAGAATGTAAGATAAAATATTTTTGTCTTTTTTGTTACACATTTGTTTTTCAGTACGGTATGCTACCGTGGGTGTTCGCTCGTATTGTGAATATAAATTATGACCGGTGAAATATGGAAAGATTTGAGAAAATATCTTAGAGTGTTGCAAGAATAATCATAAGATATAGTTGCCTAAATACTTAATATAAACTTCCTGATGTTAATAATTTTAATAAATTTTTAAACCACGTTTTAATACGACATGAAAATACCGGAAAAACACTTAGTTTATTATTACCCGAGTAATAACAATGAAAATTAACATGTTAACTATAAAATAACAATCTATCCCCGTGTAGACGTTTAAAAGGTCAGAAAGTTACGGTTTACAAGTCTATGCATTATTAATTTCAAGTAGTGAATGATGTTGGTTTTACAGAATCAACAAGAGTATTAAAATATGATTTCGACGCATTCCAATCGAACATTGTTCCTGCTTTAGTTGTCTATAGGGATTTTGTTAGTCCTAGTGTTTAACAATCTCTAGTGGAAGCGGTTGATTGTTAGTGTTTGTTTTTCTCTCGTTGCTGATTGTTCATGTTGACTGATTCGTGATTGTTGTGATCTGGATCATGACGTCAAACATATGAAGTACAATCAGAGCATGCTGTAGTGCGTGCTGCAGATGTAGCATTGTAAAATCACATGTATTTACATTTGTTGTGATCTTGATAATAACATGTCTGAGGTTAAGGGTATGACATGTAGACTTCCATAAACACATAAATGGACAATCTGAGCATGCTGTAGTGAACGTTTGTGATTGTCGCATTGTAAAAAGCGCATGTATTTACATTAGTTGTGATCTGGATAACAAAAACGTCATGGACAGTAAGCGCATACTGTATTGTTACATTGTAAAAGAGCATGCATTTACAACGTTACAAGATTTAATCAATGGGATAGCCGATGTCCTAATGCGCTTGACTTAGGTCTGAGATAGAAAAAACGGAGTTACAAATCTTCTGAGTGACCTGTGCACTTTGCGACTCTCCTCCTTAGTCTGTTTGATAAAGCCCCTGCAGACACGACTGTAGGCTCCTGCACTGGCCCCATGCGGCTACAAATAGATAGACTTATTGGCTGCCACAATTACCCGCATCTGGAAGAGTCTGTATGGTTCTCGCACAAGACAGTTGCACAAGGGAGCGGGCAGAATTAGGTTACAAAGATGATATAGCTCTCTCCTTACAAGTAAATCTCTACTCTGTATTGTGGTCCTGTCTCAAAGGCTGGCCAGGTTTTCCGCAGCTCGTTCTTTCCATATTTACAGAATAGTTCCATTGCATATTACATATTTTTAAACATTGTATTCAGCCTGTTACAATTAAAAGTAATATTTTTCTTGTTTTGAAATACGGTAAATTTGAAACGATAAAAGAACGTGAGCTAATATTCCTTTATTGCATAAAAACAATTTACAACAATTGCATTGCAAGCGTCAGTAATGGTCCAAAAAATACATCAGTTATTTGATGATTTGTCAACTAAAATTATTATTTAATGAAAAGCAATAATCAGAACCAGGGATTTTTCTCGTTGCTCTTAATTTTCAAAATTTTCATCCCAGCGGCCTATATAACTAAATTATTTTGTATCATATCCCATAGTAATTTATGAGGCTTAACCTTTTGAATCGTATTTGCTGACGTTTCGTCGATTAGGTCACTACAAAATGGCCACCAATCTTATGCGTAACTGTAGTTGTTGCATTTTATTTTTTATTGGTTTCTATTTAAAATTGCATGTAAAAGCCAGGAATTAATATCGTTCTCTCATAGATTGAATTAAATTATCGTAAACAAAATGGTTAAAAGCTGTTTAAAATAAATGTTTAAAATGTTTCGTTCGCGTTTAAAAAATATCATTTTATCAACCAATTTATCACCCACGTCACCATAAATTACGCAATGAACAGTAGGCTTAAACGCCACAATCACAAATTCGGTACCATGTCCGTCCGCCTGCGTCTACTGATTAATTGATAGATATGAAGAGTCAGACTGGGTTGGGGAAAGAAACATTCCTGTTGAGACAGGAAAGCAGCACGGGCAATATTGTGATTAAAAACCCCGAACCGGCTAAAAGATTCTATACTCCTATTAATTCTGTTTATTCATTTTAGATGTGTAATTTTGAAATTTAATATTATTATATAATATCTAATAGACTACAATATAATTACCGTTTAAATGACAATACTATAGCCTAAGTTATTTTAATTACGAATCACCAATGTTAACGGAAAGGCAATTGCTAAAGTACGAGACTGGCGTAACTAAAATTAATGATTAACTACTAATTTAAGCACAGACTAAGTTTGCACAATCAATTAACTTATTTAAAATTAGTCGGTAGAAAAATTTGGCTTAAGACTACTTTAAAATAATCTATATGAATCAACGGCTAGTTTTAAGTATAGACTAAGTCTATACAATAGGGTGGTCCACAATTATAAACGAAAAATAAAAAGTTTGAAGTTGGCAGAGTGGGGATTCTTGTTACTGGATACGGGGTTGAAAATCTGATAGAAGTTCCAAAGATTGATCTTAGGACTTTACAGGAACAAACTACAGCTTGTCTACACACTATGGGTGATTGGAAATTAAGAAAAAGTGCGTGCTTTAGTATTAACGCAACAGCTGCCAATACAGGGTTGAAGAGTGGCACATTTGCCATTCTTGAAGACAGTTTAAATCCTATCCTTGTGTGGATTCCGTGTAGACACCATGTACTTGAAACTGTGCTCTCCTCCGTGTTTAGAACAGCTTTGGAAGTTAGTGAGGGCCCTGATGCAGGCCCGTTTTACACCCTGCCAGCGCCCTAGGCACAACGAAGAGTTGCGCCCCTTTTTATACCCCTGCCAACTGACTAAGCCCCCCCCCCACCTTAACGCCTTTACCCCGTAACTTTAGATTTAGTCTGGAATGCCAGTTTTGGTTCGGAAGGGACTTTAGACTTAATGTCCCTTAACTCTCCTTTACAAATTATCCTGATTCTTTTCGAGAGCCTTCCCATTATCCACCACCTATGGACCCGCAGTTTCCCAGACTGGCAATCGGTAGCTGTAAGGGATCTATTGGCCTCTGGTGGGAATGCGTGTAACATACCTCACGGACCACCCACCCCCCTTCTTTACATTTGAAGTATTTACATTATATATAGTATTCATTTAATCACATTTTATTTGGATTATTTTTGGATTAGTTTGCTGGCTTACCACAAGACTGACTGAGCTTTTTTCTGGTTTTCCGTGTTGCAAAGTCGTCAATAATGTTTTTGTAGTCTAATTTTAAAGTAATGTCGTTTTGGGTGCACAGCAAAAATAAGCCATTAAGGTTTTCCTCAACCATCGACGATCTATTTTCTGACTTTACTCTTTTCAAAACTGAAAAGCTAACGTTCAAAGTCTTTCCCATCAATATCGTTCTTGTATACTTCTAACAGTTTAGCTTCACAAGCCACCTCTTTGGAATTTTTCTCTTTTAGATTTTGTAAGATCTCAAAATTTTATGTCGAAATTTTTATTGGCCTCTCTTCTTTTGTTGAGCTGTGAAGCTATGTTGTAACAATGGCAATAAACACCCCAGTGCGAAATCTTTCTCGAGATGTTTCTTCCATGCTTTCTATCCTTCTTTTCATCGGACAATAACTTTCTTTTTCTTACTTTGTCGTATACAGCTTCTTCTTTTTCTACAAGTTTTAATGCTTTGGACTCGAAATCATCAAGTAAATCTCTCTTTTCACTCAAAAACGAGGATAGTGTTTCAAGTTCCTTTGTAGCGCCAATACGTCTAAATCTTAATTTTGGAGAGTCTTACTTGTTTTATCAACTCTCTCGAGAATTTCGTCCCAGATCACAGTTTTATTAAAGTGGTTTGGAAATCCCCAAATGTTTTTAGAAACCCAGCACACAAGTGCATTGTGTTTCTGGTGTCTGAGTATCGTCTTTATTTTAGCTCTTCAAGAGCATCTTTTAATTCATGTCGACTTATTTTTAAAGCTCGAAGGGCGTCTGCTCTAGCAGACCATCTTGTGTGTCACCAGGGGTTTTACAGTTAGGTTTCTCTAATCTTTCTTTGGTTTTCCTTCGTTACTCTTTTCAATATGACTTTTTAGGATGTTCCACCTGTAAGTGGATGCGGAGAAAAAAGCATAAAGCCCTTGTACGAATGTAAAACATTTTGTGTGTTATCTGGACACGCCTTCTCGGCAGCAAAACACCCAGCAAGGTTTAGTGAGTGAGCTGCCCATGGTATATAGTCAGCAAGATCATTTTTGCTGTTAATCCTTGCCTGCAGACCTGAGTATATGCCCGAAATGTTTGATGCATTGTCGTAACTTTGTCTAGTTTTACAGTAAACGTTGAAAAGATACGAGTATATCTTTCTTTTGAGTTTACGAGAAGATATTTCTCCCAATGCTAAAAGTTCTTGCCACTTAAAAAGTTTTGATTGCGAGATATTTAGCAGGAAATACAGAAACAGTGCTAACTATAAGCATAATAAAATATGGTCTATTAAGTGGACGTTGACAATAACAAATCATACCTGACATTTTAAATTTAGTTAATAAATACAATGTCATTATTGGTTCAGGTAGATGCAACTATAAAAATTTAGCCTGGTAGAGAATTTATCAAGCATCCCCTATGAATGCAAAGTCTACTACTAGGTATATTCTCTAGCAAAGTCAAAGGAACAAAGATGTTTCATCATGACTCATCATGAGGCCACTTTGCCTTTTCAACGATTTGGAAATGTAATCTACCTAGACGTAATAGATATCAGTGTTATCAGTTGGGAGCTCGCGTTATCTGGCAACACCGATAACGGAACAGACTTGCAGAAGCACAAGCGGAAGACAGAAGTCTTCGCCATCCTAACGTGGTGAGCGGTTGTATAGGATATGGGCTCCTCACACTCGGCGTGTCTGGATTCTCTGGATATGCAAGCTGGTGACGTCATCAGCTGTCACCTGAACAGCTTTCTGGGCTCCCGAGGGCCGAAGCACTGGATGCTGGCGACAGGTCCGGACACGGTCATCCACACCGTCGCCACCGGCACCAAGAACTTCTCGACGACCGCGTACATCAGGGAGATGCAGTACTCCGGAGTGGGCGGGTGCAACACGGGTAGTTGCCAGAACTGGGGCCAGAACTATAACGGCAGGACGAGGGAAGAGGCGGTGGCCGACGCTATGAAGTACAAGGACGGCGTCTACTACTACGACGTCATCAGGTGCAACTGTCAACACTGGGTGAACAAGTGGACCAGGGGTGCCGGTGGATTCTCCTCCTCCTCGGTCATGTGGGCGATGCCGAATTGCAAGGCGTACTGATCTCTCCAGGTGTTACAGCACAGCTATCTTCAGTTCTGTCATTGGGCTGTTTATAAATTACTAGATTATAGTACTTTTTATATCGTTTTTTGTTTATCTTTTTTTTACTCTAATCTAGTCATTTTTCAGTCTGATTAGTTTAAAATGGCAAGGTGTTGACATCAGTCATAACTAACCCAGGAAACAGAAAAATTCACAAAAACTGTAACATTTTACCAAAGAAAAATAAACTAAACTACAGGCACTATACAATATTTTATTTTTTACCCTTAATCACATGATTTTTCAAATGTTATTTCCTCGCTCTTAGTCGTTCTACTTCTCAATAACTAAAGACGGGTATGGCTGGGGACAAAATAGAACACAGCATTTAGCCTGTTCCACCCATAAAACGCTTCACACAAACTTAAACGTCTTGAAGGGAGATTAAAATTTGAATGATAATATTAATTTAGTTGTTTTATCGTAAATTATCAAGAACTGAGGAATTTTTAACATTAGAAATCAACATGAATTTTCGCACCACTCGTGTCCATATTAGATTGCCATGTAACTTTAATGGTTAACTGTAACTTGAAAAATTAGTTGATTGATTATATTGACTGAGATATATTATTAGTTTCAAGTTGTGGAGAAGTTTTAAAATATTCAAATGGAACTAGAGAATATCAGACTAGTGGCGTAGCTACATTGGGTGGAACCCGGTGCGGAAGTTGGTGATGTCACCCCATCGGAAGTAAAAAGCAATAAATTTTATATGATACCCTAAAGGTAATGAATGGATAATTTATTATGTATAATATTGAAGAAATAGCAAAACAATAATAACTAAGACAAAAAAGGAATTGTTATACAGCTAAAATGTCTTCTTTCTAGCTTTGACAGCTGCAAACTCAGCAATAACTTCATCGAGATTTATATTTTGTATTGCCTCAAACAATTATTAGTGAGAAATGTTGCAACTAAAACGTCAAAGATGGGATGGGGAATCCCCCAGGACAGCGTCAGGCTCTTTTGCGGGAATCCCCGAATTATACATAGAGCTGAGCTAATTATAGTGGAGGAATCCCCGAAAAAGAAATTTTTATGCTAGCAATTTATTTATTTATTTATTTATTTTGTACATTGTTCTTAAAGTTGAGAGACCGGGTGGGCATCACCCCAAAAAAGGTGATACCCGGTGCAGCCCGCCCCCGCCGCCCACCCTTTGCTACGCCACTGCTTCAGACTACGCCATTGATCCTTACTGAGACAATAATTAGGGTTGTCCCTTCCTCCATGTAAAATGTACCCTCACAATACACTTCTTAAACCGTTAGCACATTTTACTGACCAAACGCTAAATTTGAAGCACTGGCCTTCTGTTATATCTCCAAAATTCACCAACAGAGACGACGGACAACAGAGACAAACATAAGAATTTATATTTTCAATGACAACTGAAAAACCGTTTTCTGTGCCATTAAGACGCCCTATTTTATACTGTATGTGCGGAAATAATGTAAAACAGTGCCGTGTAGTTTAAAACTACAGTTTACAATTGTGTTTTAAACTTATCAGAGAACGTTTTACAACGGAAGTAAAATAGGAGAGACAAGAAAAGTGTGATCCAAATCTGTTCCCTTTGACAGTTCAGTAACAACAGAGTAGAGCAAGGACACATGAATCACAGGAAGGTCTCTTCTTTCATCCCTAGCATGGTACTTACACATTTATGTGCGTCATCTTGGTTTTGATTACATTTATTATATATTAGCTGCATCGTTTACATATTAGCTATGTAGTGTAGTAAATGTGGTTACTATTCTTCAATCCTATATAAAAAATATGCTCATTAGAAACAAAGTGAAATTTTGTACATGCATAATAATACACTTTTCTGTAAATAAATCCTGAATGTGAAGTCGACTTAACTTTCACAATAACCACCATAACCTAGGCTGTGTTTTCAAATATCTTTCATTCCAAAAGAGAACTGGCACGCTAGGTTTATTTTGTGGGGAGGAAGCAATTAAGAAGAAACAAATAATTCAACACTTAATTTAAAGGTTTATTATTGATCGTTTTAAAATAAAAAAAGAGAAAGTCTGCAACACAGTTGCAAATGGGTGGACTTATGGTATATTTCTCGTTATATTTTCAACACATTGAGTCTATTAATGAAAAAATACAACGTTAACACACAGTGAAATGAATTCCAAATTCACACCCGAAAGAGTTCAAAGGTTGATTGAAATTTTTAGCAAAGCATAAAGTAAAACAGTTAATCGACACATTTTTAAATTTTTTTGCTGAGTACAAACATTCACTCTCAACTTCATGTTTACAACATTATAATAATATTTTATTTCGTAATTTTCTAATGAAACAATGCTCTAGGTCCTGAATTACAAATTGGCTATTATAGAAATGCTTTATACTGTACTTAAGCTGGACAAACAAGAATCCCAAAACATTTCCGGTTATCGGTGTATAATTACGCGCCCTCTCGTAATTGATACACGTGTGGTGTATTGTTTGTCGCAAGTTTTGCTTAAACCTTAGAAAGTGGCAAAATCAATGTTAAATCTCAACAAGACGCGCAACAGGAACAAATAACGAAAGTATGACTCAAGATGTAAAAAAAATCATGTTAATCCTTTTCCATGTTTTTTCGGTTAGCTTTAAACGATAAGGGAAACTGTCATTCAGTCATTTCTGTCACTGTAACGTGTGGTGTATGTCGTAGATTAACATTAAATGTCACGTCTAATGTGGTTTTTAAGGAGAAGTCTCTGTGATTTGGAACATTGTGGTTTTGACTTATGGTTTTGGAGGTATGTACTATTTCTGAAACGTTTGAATGATATATTCCACATCGTTATTATAAATTTGGAATTATGTAATTCTTCATAAGCAGTTTAAAGTCTCTCAGTAAAAATTACAAATTCTTTAAATATCGGGAGATGGAGATGTTAAGGCCTTTAGAAATGTCTCATCACGAAAGAGACTTTGTTATCCACAGGTTTCGAAATTGCCAAAAAGTAGGTTGGAGATCGACTTTAAATTCTAAATACCTCTCTAGTTGCAACTCAACATAAAGAGTAAAACAGAATTTTTTATCACCTTACTCTAAACAGCATAAGCCCAAACTGAAGCACTTTACCTCCAATGAATATGGAATACTGGAAATTAAAAAAACGTTATTAGTTGTCACTTCAAGTCAAAAATTAAATAAAAATATTAATAACTACAGTATCAGCAAATGGGGATTGCCGCTGAAGGGTCTAACTGGTCGCCACGCACGCACGAACTCTCACACCCACGAGCGCAGGGAGTTGGAGCCAGCCCTCACTTACCGTTTTCCGTTCCGGGTTATTCACCAACCCAGACTTATGAGTAAGGAATACTCTGTGGTAATTTCCGTGTATTATATGCTGTTTGGTATATTTTTTTATTGCGTTTACTATGTATATAAAGGTGACTAAATGCGGCCAGTCCCTTGTGTGTGTATATGTGTGAGAGTTCTGGGTGTATGTGCGTGTTTTAAACAACCTGCACCTAGCTGAATATTATAAAAATATATTTATGGCTACACTATCTGAAATTATAGGATTGTAAGTTTGTAACCTGTTTTTAGTGTAAGAAACCTAATGACATAAAATACAAAGATAATAATTCCTCTACCAATGGATAGTTCCGTGTAGTTTGGATTTTGACAAATCTGGAGTTTGTTTCTTTGTAAAATGTAGCGAAGCACACACTCGACATGACGCTATAGTCATCGTATTTAATTCTTAATTCTCTCCAAATTTGGTGGCACTAGAGTGGAGTTTAGTGATATTATGCCTAATTTTGAAAATCGTATTAATACGATTAATCGGTTAAATAAAAATAACCTAACTAACCAGTTATTTTCATTCGGTTATTCACACCACTACTTGTAACATAGGATATAAAAAATATGTGTGATATCGATTATTCTATAATTTTGAAAATAATTATAGACTAAATTGATTACATTTATATATACACAGCACTATTATGTATTAACATTAACTATACAAATCAATACAACACAAATTTTACTACAAATAAATCCAAAATGTTCACCATATGATCGCTATAATTATTATGCATTTAACTTCAGAGTTAATTTATTACTGTTCACCGGCTTATCACATTGATATATGTGTCAGGCCACCACATTGATAATTAGCGCGTCACATAGTAGACTTAATATAGTCAAATGTAGAAACACAATGTTTTGTAACATTACAGGAATTAGACATTACGTGGGAAAAGTAGATCACCCATTGTATGATCCACTTAGGTTGAAAGGTCTTATATAATTTGTTGGAATATCAGACTTACGGTGTTTGCTAAGAACAATAACAGGTTATTTATCAGTCAAAATGATCATTAAGAAAATTGTTTCCGTGGCAAGCCGTGAATGCACTACTTGAGCCCTTTCTAGTTTATTGTAAAAGAAATATTCTTTGACTAAAATTCATTGGCAATATCATAATATAACACTGAAATACATCTTTAACCATTCATTATGAATTCATCAAAGTTGCACGTTTAAATTAAATTGCTTGTAAAAATCGTATATAACTCTATATAGAAACGATTTATAATACAAACTTATATTCAAAAGTTTAGTTTTTATATCAGAGGAGACAAGTTACGCTTGTTGAATGTCCACGGTTAAAGCGGCATATAAAACTACGTCATTGTGTCATCCCGGTTGTAACAAAGCTTGGTATAATCATCAGCCTGAAATCAAACATCTAGCTACTACAAGTTTTTTTTTTTTTTTTAATTTCTAATAATTAATTAGTATCAGACGAAACTCTACAACAAGCGCGCTATCTATCACATTCAGTACAAACTAACTCAACCTGTAACCTGGTGGACAGGAGCAGAACTAGTTTTACCTTTCTCCTGGTGGCCAACAGTTATACTACCAGTTTCCATAAAATGATGGCCAGGTTTCACAAAGAAATATGTATTGAAATTTTGCAAAATCAATATAAATTTTTATCTTTCTCATGAACGTATATTCAGATTAAATGTATGGAGAGTGTAATTTATCTACGTAAACCCGTGACAGTAATAGCGTACCGTTTTATAGTTGCATTTCATATAATGTGTATATTTTCGCAACCCTGTTACTCGTTACTGGTTAATATATTTTTTTTCTGATGTTCTTGCAAACTAAACTCTTGGCGAAATAATAACCTAATTGGCACACGTAGTATTTATTTGTCCCTTCAACTTTGTAGCTGAAGATCTTACAACCGAGCAACTTGTCGGATGCCTTGTCCGGAAGTAAAATTTGCATTTTTTATATTAAAAATTAGCACTTACTTCTTATCATTACGTGCTAGATTAATACAAATATAGTTGTGCTGATGTCCACATTGTTGTGATTATAAGTTGTCTCGATAAATGGCTACCGTCACGTTTTGTTTTAGGCGAGTATTTTGAGTTCAGTCCTTTGAGTGCAACTTCGAGATCGAGTTCTTATTCAACTTCGAGTACTTCCAGTATTCATGTTATAAACTTCTAGAATTCTAATTTGCTTTGTTGCAACCAAGGACGTAGCCAGCGAGGGGATCCAAGGGGTCTGGACCCCAACAAAATTTCAATTATACTCGCTATCAACTCCTCTGAGCAATAGGAGCTATGGGATTACAAATATCTTTGCAATCTATTTTACCATGACGGTTTTAAAAATATCTATCTGAATACTAACCTAGAGACCATTTTAAGTGATCAAAATAAGCACAATTTGGATTCTGGTCAAGATAATCTAACTAAAAAATCAGGCCAGTATACAAAACTTATCACCAGTTAAACAGAAATGTTTTAAAGGATAATACACATCCTTTCACTATAAGAAAATCAATAAAGAAACATTAGGCAGACACTGAATATATTGATCGAACTGGGAAAATACTTCCAGTAAAACGTAAAATTTATGAAGTGGCTAAGGTTTATTTGATTCTCAATATAATGTATTTCTACCATCTATTACAATATACTCCGTATGGGCAAGGTGTGTTTAGAGCATACAATTGTCAGAGAGTGAGATCCTCGTAAATACAGAATGTGACTTAGAAATTACACAAGCGCACAGGATTAAATACTCGAGTATTTGAGATTAAAATATGTTCTGTTTAAGGTATATATTTTTAACAAACACACAAATTATGGCATGTAGCAAATTCGCCCCGTGAGAATGAGTGACTATGTAGAATTGCGGAGAGAGTTGATGTGTCAGATAAAGGTCAGGCTCCTTTAATACATTCCTTCGGTTTTACATAGTAGTAACTCTAAATTGTGTCCCGATTGTACTCAATAACATAATATTAAGAATATGATGAGTTCAATGAGGGAAGATTACCGTAGTGCCAGTAAATTCACAACGCCAAAAAAGTAAATTCGGGGACATCTTTTAGGAATGCTACATGAGTTAAATCTACCAATAGAACGCTAGATCTCTTAAACTAAAGTGGCCTGAATTTCAAAGAATAATATTAGGCCTACATGTTTGCATTATACAGAAAACTTGGCTCACAGATAATGTTAAAAAAGTAATTATACGTTAGAAACGGTTAATAGTATAGATGGATATGGAGGAGTAACAATATGTGTACTTATACAAGTAGCTTTTAATAAAAACCACGTTTTTATAAAAACAAAATACATCAGTATTAAAATAAATAATTTAAGAAAAATTTATTTATTTATACATTAAATTACAAATCCTCAGATAAAATAGAAATAAACTTGTTGCAACAATATGTATTTAATGAGGATCAAGGTAATTCTATAACATGTGGAGATATGAAAGCACACCGTCATTATTGGGGATCCAATCACCCCAACACAAGGGGTAGTAATATTTTCATAAATACACAAACTCAATGCTTATTTTTATTAATGATCATAGCCAGATCGCTATACATTCAACCAGCTTCTACTCTTGATTTATCTTTTGCATCTCCAGACATACATTCCTTCCTAGAAAATAGAGAAGTATGATAGAACACTATGGGTAGAGACCATTTACCCATAACCATATATTTTAAAATGACAACCCTTATCCATAGTAATAGACTTTAATTACATTAATAACAACAAACTTAATTTACAAAAAAGTAAACTGCCCAATGTTTACTGACATAATTAAAAAAATTAATAAATTAAAACTTATTTTAGCTGAATCATTAGCTTCACTCACAAAACTAAATCACAACATAGAACGTAACCTAGAAACTCACTTGTGAAATGTGGTGCAGCAACAGCTGTTGTTTTACAGATGCGCGAGGAGTTACATCTCACTTTACGTTAGCCTGCCAGGTTCATACAACTGAGTTCTGTACTCCGTCATAGACCAACTACAAATAATTGTTGTGGCTCTAAGATCCTATTTTACCATTCTGGCCTTGCTGCAAACATATCGTTTTAGATCAAAAATAAAAAAGTAATGGCACCTAGATTCCTTTTTACTTCAACGTTTCATTTCATTATTCGTTATTACAATCAAAACCAATTTGATGAATAGTGTGAGATTAATTTTAAAAGTTTGCTCTTGATCAAACCAAATTATATTTTGATTATCTCAAAACAAATTATAGTGACGGGACTAAGCAGATTCAATGTTAAAAGTGGAATAAATTATGATAGTAACAAATTCTGTGTTTCAGTAACTTATTGTATTTCTTTAATGTTCTATAAACAACATCCACTGGATAATGTTGTTTCAAAGAACGTTTCTCAATGATCAGCCGGCAATTGTTGTCGGCTGGCAAGATTATTGAGTCATTATTTAATCCTGTTGGCACTGATAATTATAACCTCATATTCCACATACGTGATGATCTCATCCTGTGTAACTTCACATACTCGGGTAGTTTATCTGCATTGAATGTAACCTTTACGAATTAAGACGTAGTTCATTATTGTGTCATTATTTAATCCTGTTGGCACTGATAATTATAACCTCATATTCCACATACGTGATGATCTCATCCTGTGTAACTTCACATACTCGGGTAGTTTATCTGCATTGAATGTAACCTTTACGAATTAAGACGTAGTTCATTATTGAGTTATCATTTAATCCTGTTGGCACTGATAATTATAACCTCACATTCCACATATGTGATGATCTCATCCTGTGTAACTTCACATACTCGGGTAGTTTATCTGCATTGAATGTAACCTTTACGAATTAAGACGTAGTTCATTATTGAGTTATCATTTAATCCTGTTGGCACTGATAATTATAACCTCACATTCCACATATGTGATGATCTCATCCTGTGTAACTTCACATACTCGGTTAGTTTATCTGCATTGAATGTAACCTTTACGAATTAAGACGTAGTTCATTATTGAGTTATCATTTAATCCTGTTGGCACTGATAATTATAACCTCACATTCCACATATGTGATGATCTCATCCTGTGTAACTTCACATACTCGGGTAGTTTATCTGCATTGAATGTAACCTTTACGAATTAAGACGTAATTCGTTATTGAGTCATCATTTAATCCTGTTGGCACTGATAATTATAACCTCACATTCCACATATGTGATGATCTCATCCTGTGTAACTTCACATACTCGGGTAGTTTATCTGCATTGAATGTAACCTTTACGAATTAAGACGTAGTTCATTATTGAGTCATCATTTAAACCTGTTGGCACTGATAATTATAACCTCACATTACACATCTGCGACGATGTCATCCTCTAAAACTTCACATCGTTAATATACAGGGTGTAGCAAAAAGTTTGGGCTGGCGATGTATTTTCAAATTCTGTGTGTGATTCTAAGCTAAAAATTAAGAATACTGTTGAGTCCAATTACCACCACGTATCACCGTTATCTGCAATTTTGTATTTTTTACTAACACGTTATTATCTTTTAAACTAGTAAAGCTAAAGAACCAAATTTGGCATATAATTTTGAATAAGTAAGAGGAAAATAAAATAATTATTACTATTTTCTCTAATATTAACAAAATGGCGTCTGTTGAAAAGTTTTAAGCCAAATAAAATACCAGTATAATTATAAAACATATATTAGCTCATATAAACATATCCTCCCTGATACTTAAATACTGATTTATAGTTGCTGTAATTCAGTGTCTTTTATGTATCCGTGTAACGTATTACTTTAAACTCTTTTTTTCAAAATTATGATGGTTTATAAATTTTAGTTCAAATCATGTCTGGTTGCATTAGTGTGGCTTTGTATATTTTTGAGGTTAAATATTTATAATACATATTTTTAACTCTTTAGTTGTGTAAATATAATTAGATATTTTACCATGTACTTTTAATGACACAAATCATGTATTAAAGTACAAAAAATACAAATTGAAGTATATATAGGTAATATTGAAATTAAAACTACTTATGAAGTAAAATTTTATTTTTATGACCTTAAAGTATACCTAGTGTGCCTATTAAATATAAAAGCAGCAACATACTTTGCAATGTTAAATACATCACAAATAACATAACAATTTATGACCATAATAATTAATATTGTTAATATAGGGTTTAAATAAATGTATTTGTATTTTTAAAAAGTTTTAGTTAAAAAATTCTTTTTCTAGACAGTTTACTAGGAAAATACGTATTATTTAAAACGTTACCAATAAAGAAAATACAGTTTGTCTTCTTCTTTTCAAGGTAGTGGTATTTGGTAAATCAGTATTATTTTATACTCTGTACCGCCGAGTAACGATATCAAAAGCAGCGGTAACCGGTACGTACTGATTGGCCCATCCTATATCCAACGCCAACACAATCGTTATTAGCTGCATTTCAACAATCAGGAAAGAAAGAATGAAATGCAGTTTTCAAAATTTGATATCCAGTCGTGATCGTAAAGTGCTTACAAGTAGCCTACCATACACACAGTACCAATGGAGGAAAGATATTATAAGTCAACTATACTTAAATCTGCGACTGGGAAGTTATCAATAAAGATTGATTTTATTTCTTTGTTTTAAATTTAACCATGAAGTACTCAGCATATTCTTATAAATATTAATATTTTATTATAGTTATAGTTATTATATATTATTATAGTTATTATATATTATTACAGTTATTATACTGTATTTTATTATATGGTTAATATATATAATATAATTCGTAAATGTTACATTCAATGCAGATAAACTACCCGAGTATGTGAAGTTACACAGGATGAGATCATCACATATGTGGAATGTGAGGTTATAATTATCAGTGCCAACAGGATTAAATGATAACTCAATAATGAACTACGTCTTAATTCGTAAAGGTTACATTCAATGCAGATAAACTACCCGAGTATGTGAAGTTACACAGGATGAGATCATCACATATGTGGAATGTGAGGTTATAATTATCAGTGCCAACAGGATTAAATGATGACTCAATAACGAATTACATCTTAATTCGTAAAGGTTACATTCAATGCAGATAAACTACCCGAGTATGTGAAGTTACACAGGATGAGATCATCACGTATGTGGAATATGAGGTTATAATTATCAGTGCCAACAGGATTAAATGATGACTCAATAACGTATTACGTCTTAATTCGTAAAGGTTACATTCAATGCAGATAAACTACCCGAGTATGTGAAGTTACACAGGATGAGATCATCACGTATGTGGAATATGAGGTTATAATTATCAGTGCCAACAGGATTAAATGATGACTCAATAATGAACTACGTCTTAATTCGTAAAGGTTACATTCAATGCAGATAAACTACCCGAGTATGTGAAGTTACACAGGATGAGATCATCACATATGTGGAATGTGAGGTTATAATTATCAGTGCCAACAGGATTAAATGATGACTCAATAATGAACTGCGTCTTAATTCGTAAAGGTTACATTCAATGCAGATAAAACTACCCGAGTATGTGAAGTTACACAGGATGAGATCATCACATATGTGGAATGTGAGGTTATAATTATCAGTGCCAACAGGATTAAATAATGACTCAATAATGAACTACGTCTTAATTCGTAAAGGTTACATTCAATGCAGATAAACTAACCGAGTATGTGAAGTTACACAGGATGAGATCATCACATATGTGGAATGTGAGGTTATAATTATCTGTGCCAACAGGATTAAATGATGACTCAATAATGAACTACGTCTTAATTCGTAAAGGTTACATTCAATGCAGATAAACTAACCGAGTATGTGAAGTTACACAGGATGAGATCATCACATATGTGGAATGTGAGGTTATAATTATCAGTGCCAACAGGATTAAATGATGACTCAATAATGAACTACGTCTTAATTCGTAAAGGTAACATTCAATGCAGATAAACTACCGGAGTATGTGAAGGTAAACTACGTTTGGTTGAAGGTATATATATATATATATATATATATATATATATATATATATATATATATATTTTAAATCACAAATCAATGTCTTCTCTTCCGTAATATATGTCGGTACTATATTTATATTATCCTACAGAGTATATTATAATATGTGTTACAAATGCATTGTATTGAGTTAAGTATTAGCAAACGACTAAATTGTTTGCCACTTCATAATGTTTACATTTGACTGACGAACTACTCCCAGCTAGATCACTTTATTCAATGTCTACATAGTGAAATAGTGAGTATTTGACAATTTTATCTACAGCCGTAATATATCCGGAGCCTCTACCACTTAAGTGAAGTTGACAGCCAAACACTCACACAAGGACTGTCTTCTGTAACAATAATCTAAAGATATATTATTACAAGACAATATCTGATGCGAAAAAAAAACAAAACAGTTACATTTAATTAACCAACAGTAAACGGATAAAGGATGAGTATTACACTGTACTTAACCAATACACAAGGTAATTAATCACGTTATAATATCAGTAACAATGTACCCACTGACAACTGAACTCACAATGTATAATGGTCCTGTTTTAATGAATAAATAACTTCTGACAACGGCCATCAGGCGAAAAATACTGCTAGTTCGGCCTCTGTCCACCTGGTTACTGGCTGACTTATTTCAAACTGTTACGGGTGATTGCGCCTTTGTTGTTCTGTAATTTACAGGCCAAAACAATTTATTGCTAATGAAAATAAAGGTTTGATACCATTTTTAACATAACATAGAATTTTATAGTTTAGCAGTAGAAAGAATAATTTGGTTTTGTACCATAGAAATAAAAATACAAAAACAAATCTAACATTATTTACAAACATTCTCGTTCACAGAATTACTAGTAATATCTTTATAAATGATGGATTTCTAAGTAAAGGTAGTGCAGCAAACAATAACACTAATGATTAAGTGCTACAAATTTTTGAAGCTGTAGTAAAGTCATTCTTACCTGAATGCTGATATACAGTTCGTTCTTCTACATAGTTTTTTATTGGACTATCTAATATTAGTTATCCAGATAATCTAAATGTTATCCAGTCAGCTTGCTTCTATAATAGGTTCTGAGATGGTATTACTCGGCCCTTAAAACCTCCTAAGAAGACTTTCTTTGTTTCCATATAACTTGATTTTTGTGTTTTAAACATATTAATTAAATAAATAATACTAAATGATGAAAGCTATGCAGGCAACGCTCCCACTGTTACCTCTACTTTTGGTGCCCACTGAGTACTACGTGATGAATTCTTGTGAATTCTTGACTAGTTTCTTGGATATATATGCTATAATACAAACCCCCCTTATATATATATATATATATATATATATATATATATATATATATATATATATATAAAATACGTATATGTTGTTTTATATACATGTTATAAATATATTATAAATTGTTTATATATATATATATATATATATATATATATATATATATATATGTAATATTAGATGAAGAACACAGTCTTGAGGTATTACTCTTTTAATTACTCCAGTGAGAGTACACTTTATATTAATGTAACTTACCTGCCTGTTTATATGCTAGTTGTGGCAATACATTATGGACTTATGACAAACACTTAACAATCAATCTATTAATACAAGTATGAAAAATTTGTCTTAGGCACTAGAAATATCAGGTGCTGTAGTGTCCTTAAAGGACATTGCAATCAATGTGTCTGACATTAAGGTAATGTGATTGTAGTACCTAAGTTGATAATCACTACAACCTCACCTTTTTCTAAAACCGTATAGGATATCTGGAATTAGTTACATTTTTCTATTTGGCATTTTAATATAACATTTACAATTGCGTTCATGATTTTAGCAAACCATGAAATTAAAAGTTATTGGTTTGTAAGTCTCTTAGTGTTTTTTCTTTTAAGGGCTTACTAATAATAAGCTTTGTTTTTCTTGTATATTATAAGTATGTGGAATAAAGTGATTTGATTTGATTTGAAAAGAATTATTCCGAACTGTTTCATTGCTTTTAAGATGTCCATACTACTATTCTAAATATGATTAAAAACTTCCAGTAAAGTTTTTATTGGTGAATAACTATTTCATATAAAACCCCATTACAGACCAGGAGTAACATTTATTGCTAATAGTTCAAATTACTGTAATTATTTGTTAGTAAAATCTTTTTCGGGGGGCTCATTTATAAATTTGTAATTTAAGTTATTTTTAAACAATTCATTAACATACACATAAACTAGACCTTTTTCACCGATTTAGCGATACATTTTGGCTAACCTAATCTTTTGGTCAAATTATGTCTTAAATTGAGCTAATTCATATTCTGTTAATTAAATGCTTTCATTTGCCTCGTAAGGCTAAAAAAATCTAATCTTTATTGAGAAACAGCCATAAAACTGTCCACCAATTACTTGTACTTAGAATTACTTGTAGTAACTTTATAAAAGTTAACATTTACCACATTCTTACATGAATGCTGAGGTACAGCTCATTCATACTAATCGCACTTATTTGTACTTGTAATGATACTATGATTTGTAAGTCTATGAAAACTATTCTCTAAGGTTAATCTAGTTGCTTGAGATACTGTTAAATAACAAGTACAAACACTGTCAATGTTAATATTGTCATTAATATAAATAAGGCTTTTTATTATTGCAATTTATTCTCCAATATAGCTAAATCTAATAAATAGTCTCAGGAAGTATGTTACAGTGACCTTGAGATATAGAATTTAGCAGTCTCATGTATTGATTTAAAACAAGGTTGCCCGTATAGGTTACTTTATTTGTGTTTCTTGCCATTTGTTTGGCTATTACTTCATTATGTAATTTTTTAGATATTTTAATAGGTTCTTCCATTGTAAAGGCAATGCAACTAGACTTTTTGTTATTACTAATCAAAAATAGGTAAAACCCATATTTTCATGACTTGTGGTAAAATCGGGGTTATTGTTATTGATATGTGCAGATAAGGAACATTTATTGATATACCCAATATTGTATATCACCATGTACATTAGGATAGATCAAAGTTTAGTAGGTTGGATGGTTGCTTTTTGTCTTATACCTGTAAACTAATTTGCCTGTTAATAAACGTTTTATAAAATTTAATGGCACAATTGTTGCTTCAGCATGTAAAGCTACAAAGGGAGTTAATATAATAACCCCATGTGCTATTATAACACCCCGATTTTGTTAAGTTCCACTTTGGTTCTATGTCCGTAAAGAAGACATTCACCGTTAATTTACTTCGTATGAGTCGGTTGTAAATTTGGAAAATAAATTCAGAGTTTGCTCCTTTAAACCAATGTTTGGATATAAGTACATTTACATCCTTCAAGCATTGTTGCATTGAGTTACCAATAAAACTGAAATTTTTAAAATACACTGATAGTATCTACTTTAGGTAAACCTTGATACTTTAAGAAGTTTTGTAAGTTCGAATCAATAATTTTGCTTGTGGAGAAAAGTATTAAAATAATGTTCTAATCATTATATTACAAATTTTATAATACAATACAATACAATATACAATAATCAATAAAACGCAAATTTTACTAAAATAAATCAACAACGTTCACCATAAGATCGCTATCTTTATTATCCAGGAAACCTCAAAGATTAAAAAAACCCAATGTTTTTTATCATTATAGGATTTTGACAATATGTAGGAACAGTAGATCACCCATCGTATGATTCACTTTGGTTGGAAGGTGTCATCTACTTTTCCTGAATGTAAGATTATGTGAGAGTAACTACAGGTTATTTTCCAGTCATTGGAATCATCAAATAAATTACTTTTACCAACAGATACATTAGTTTAATCGTTAGCCTGTAGTCAGGCGATGTGCACTGATCCTAATATTATACTGCAATAAAAACATGTAATTTCAGCCGATGGCCACCAGGTGAACAGTAATGCTAGTTCAATTCCTGTCCACCAGGTTACTGGCAGAGTTAGTTTGGATTGTGACAGGTAGGTGCGCCGTTGTAGTTTACTATTCCTAAAATGAATATATTATTGTTATTAAAAATTAAAATACAATTGTTTGATACAATATGTAATATTACAGTGTATTTATAAATTTTGATTTTAAAAGAATAATTTGTCTGTCGTAAAATGTAAAAGTAAAATATATATAGCTCTTACGTTACTTAAAAACATTCCCGTCTTCACGTTTACTTGTAATATGTTTATAATAAGTTACATTCTATAGCGTTTGTGATTTTCTTTTTGTATGAAAGTGTCTTTATTTGGAAGCTGCATCCAGTCATTCTTACATGAATGCTGAGCTGAGATGCAGCTCATATCTTGTCCAATCATAATAGGAACTATAATGAAAGGTGGGTTTACCTGTATTACAATATAGTTCCGTTTACCCTAAAAACTTCTGAAGAAGACTTATTTTAAGGTTGTTCTTTTTTCTTTTATAACAGGTTTTTTTCTTGTTTTTATTAAATGAATAATACTAAACTAGGGAAGATCTTCTGGCAACGCTCACACTGTTACCTCTTCTTTCGGAGTCCACTGAGTTTACTATGTGATGAATTCATGACAAGCTGCTGGAATATATGAAACTCCTGAAGTTAGTTGAAACGTTTTTGAAATAATGAACGTGTTTTAATAAAAATAATACATGAGAATGTGCTATAATAAGCGGCCACCACGAGAACCGAATTAACTATCGGTTACAAATATCTATACTATCGACTATATCCATGTGACTTATAGATATTCATAATTTATTACTAACTCCGAAATGTGTTTATTTTACTAAATAACAATATTATTTAAAAATTATGTTAATTCAAAATAAGTAGTCACTTGAATAGTGAGGAATGAGATCGCCAAGACCAATAGCGATGAACATGCGATTTTTGTGTAAAAATGTATTTTTAAACATTGAGTAATGTTTAAAATGGCTACATGTTAGTGGGTGATCTTACTCGTTGAAATGCAAATTGTACTTTGTAGTGAAGAGATAAAATCTAGAATTACAGGTAGAAACCATTTGTGTTTGTTTCGTTGCAAGAAACATTCAACCAAATAAACCTTAGAAAAAACACTTGTTTAGCACTCTACATTTGGCATAGTGAATATTTTAACATATTTTACTATTTTATTTGGAACTAATCCACCTATGTCTTTGTAATAAATGAATGTAGTTTGACGTCATTTGAACATGAAGCGATACCAATTTAGATTGGCTATCATTTTGTAGAGAGGTTTATTTTGAACGGTTAAATATATTCAACTTAAGAAATATTACTGTCTACAATATTAAATACTATATGTAATTTACACACAAAAAACTATGGTTGCCTGTAAAGTCGGTTTTACGGGCGAAGATTTTACGTGACAACGTCTTTTTATCGGTAGAATATTTATTGATATGAATATTATTAATTTAGAATAATAAATCGTAAACTAAAACCCTTTTAAATTCTTTTATTTCAGACACGTGTTTCGGTATAAACCATCTTCAGTGTGAACATTAACCTCTAAAATTGACGATATTTTATCATTGACAAAATCTACTGTTAATCAAAATTATTTTCAATACAAAAAGGACTTTTACAAACAAGAAGATGGGTTGGCAATGGGATCTCCTCTTTCAGGCCTTCTTGCAAATATATATATGCAACATTTAGAAAACAACAAAATAATGAGTGTTACTAATCCATTTAAAGATAAAATAATTTACTGGTTTAGATATGTTGATGATATCTTATGTCTTTTCAAAGGAGATGAGAAGCAAGCAGACCAGTTTTTAACATTCCTCAATTCTATATCCCCAACAATTAAGTTTTCAAAAGAAATCCAAAAAGTCAAAATTAACTTTCTTCATATAAGCATTTCTAATCTTAATGGAAACCACTCATTTGAAATTTATAGAAAAACAACCCAAACAGATCTTCTAATACCATCAACCTTTAACCATCCATGGAAACACAAATTAGCAGCATTTCACTCAATGATAAACAGAATGTTAAATATACCAATGAGTGATGAAAATAAAACTAAGGAAATGAAAATCATAAAATATCTAGCTGTCAAAAATGGATATCAACCCCATATTGTAGACAAAATGATTCAGAAAAAAACAAGAAAAATCAATAAAACCAATACAACACGGCCTAATCCTAATAATAATGAAATTCAGAAATATATATGTGTACCTTTCAATACTAAAATAAACAAAGCTGTTCGAAAAACCTTTCAAAATTCAAAATTTTCCATCAGTTACCAAACAAGAAATAATACGTTTAAACTAATTGAAAACAAAATAAGCCAAAAAGATGACAAACAAGATTTATACAAACAATGTGGAGTATACAAAATTAACTGTAGTGACTGTGAAAGCTACTATATTGGACAAACTGGCAGAAATTTTAATAAAAGGTTTAAAGAACATATACAAGCTTTGAAAACAAACAACATGTCTACAATAAAATCAAATTTCGCTGAACATTTATTAGAAAACTGGACATAACTACAAAAATATTGAAAAGAACATGGAAATTTTGGATATCGAAAGGAAAGGAGAAAAATTAAACACTAAAGAAGAATTACATATTTATCTAAATTATAAAAAAGATCCTCACAACATATTAAATAGCAATTTAAAAAATAAAACAAATCCTATCTTTGAAAAAATATCAAACACAGAATCTTAATCAAAATTACAACTGTGTCATATAAGTTTAACATCTGTTTAAATAGTCGACAGGTGTATATTTATTTGTTTTGTTTATTATTTAATTAGAGGTTAATGTTCACACTGAAGATGGTTTATACCGAAACACGTGTCTGAAATAAAAGAATTTAAAAGGGTTTTAGTTTACGATTTATTATTCTAACATAAAGATAACCCTATAATGTGGAGTTCATAATATAACGAATATTATTAAATTGCACAATAGGAACAAGGAATTGAATGAAAATAAGAATTGCACAAATTTTAACTATAGAAATATATTTTGTTTACTAAAACATTGTACATAATTTGAAATTAATTAACATTTGTTATTGTAAATGGTAAAGTTGAATAAAACATTTACTAAAATTGGAATTTTAAATTCTTGCTAAACACAGTTAAATTCTAACTTCGCGCGTGGTGATTGGTCGGTTTAGTTCGTTTGTTTGGTTGCACTGTTATGACAGGTTAGAGGTTATAATTTGTTATTTTAAATGTTTGACTAGCAATACGCGCTGTTTCTTCTCAATCGACTGAATTACGATTGATTGCAGAGTGATTTAAACTAATAATTTACCATAGATTACAATAAGACCAATAGATAGGACATCGGGTGCTCGCAGGTGAAGCCACTGCGGAGCGGCTAATACTCAACAATATGGCGGCGCGGGCGTGAGTCACCCTACTGAGGAGCGTCGCCTTGCACCCCCGCTCTTCACTTCGCTCTTGTCGAGCTTACTGTAGTCACCTTCTATACACTCCTCTTACTGACGCGTGTGCTTCCGGCGTGTTGCTAAACATCTAGTTGTTTACTCTTGTTTATGTTGTTGATGGTGTTGTCTTCACAAACACACAATGCCTATGTCATGTGTTGCTTTTGGATGCTTCAATAAAAAGGAAAAATTAAACTTTTAACCAGAAGATTGTTCCCTCTTAGGATCAATTTCTCAGAATTCGGACTGTTTGATAATGCGTCAGTAAACGAAGGTCAATAAACTAACATTTATAATATATGACTTAAAACTTCCTCCTCTTTTCAATTGAGTATTACAGATTAGTTACAATTAACTGAGTTGTAAAGTTGAAACTATATTTTATTGTACATTTAAGTAATTTTCCATACTTTATTATAATTAATCTATAAATCTTACTTATTGCCTTACTAATTGTATGATAAATGTTTACAGACTTAACAAAATATTTTATTAAACCTTTATACACTTTGTTATAATATGCAAACATAAACTTTAGATATTGTATTTTGGGATATTTTGAGCTAAAGGATTATAAGGTTTAAAGTCATGTTTCCCTCATCTAATAATTTACCCGCATATACAAACTTTGCTCATATTATAGTATATATGCAAAAAATAAATAGCAAATAAACTCTTTGTTGTACTTGTTTAGAGTATTGACTCAGATTGAATTCCTTTTAATTACATAACTTATGTGACTTTATTTGAAGTAATTACTGTAAACAAGTACAAAGAAAGCGTGTTCTACTCACTTTTTATAATATGCTATAATATACGATACGAGGAACAGATGGCCCGGCACGGACCGCACGGAGCGTTGAGCTCCAAGCTGTCGCGGCACTCGTAAACTAACGTCTCACAAACAATAACTTTTTGGCCAAACCATAAGAGCTAATTAAAAAAGAAAATATGTTCTGAAAACTTCAACTATTCAACAACATTTTCCACCGTTTTTAAACTTGCCTGACCAAAAAACGGCAAAAGTAGCAGCCGACTAACTTTTTTATGTCAAGTTTTAAAATGTAAACATAATTCTCGACTTTTTTTAATTATTTAAATTGCAAAACTAAATATTTTGAACATTTGAATGATACCACAGGCATCCATAGCTTATTGACTTCACTCATACAAAGTTTCAAAGTATTTTCTTTATTCGAAGTAGGGTAGATCACGAGTTGATTGAAACGGGAGCACTGAATTGTTACACTAATCGGAGCGTAGTTTTGAGTTTCTATCCCACGAAAACATGGCGGACCTGGCTTCACCTGCCCCAACGTTGGCAAGATAGGCATAGCCCATCTATTTGGTCTTATTGTAATCTATGTAATTTACTTAACACTATCAACATTTGTCAATAGTATGACATAACCTATAAACTCAGTTTCTCAATTTTTGTGTCAATCTAACAATTAATCAATCAATCATAGTTTACGATAGTGAAATATCAGTGTACAATTATTTACCTTTATTGTTGTAGTTGTTGTAAATGACGAATCTAAGCACTCCACATTTTCACGAATAAACATAGTTATCTGCTTTATCCCGTGCGGCGGACCCACAGTTATCTGCTTTATCCCGTGCGGTCCCGTGCGGCGGACCCACTGGACGGGCATCGTAACGTTACCGGGCGTTACACTTTTTCATGAGTGACTCCGAGCCGCAACCTAATTTAAGACGTTGTCACGTCAAAAAAGCTTTACTATAATGCAGCCTGAAAATAAAATAACAAAATGTGGTTCGAGATTACTATTTAGTAATTTGAATTATGCATAACGTAAATAGGTTCGTCTTTTTCAGTAATTGTAAATAATCATGAACATTTGATAATCATGAACATCGATTAACGTGGTGGCCTCTTATATTGCGACCAACATTAATAAATTGTTATAAGTAAAATGGACACATATTAATTTTATTTTCATCGTAAACTATATCTTCTATAATGTAATTGACATTATTTTATTTTATTTTTTTAAATCACCCACACCTGGATCATTTACGTAGGTTGGAGGATGTTAATTAAAGCCTAATCTACATTTTAATTATAGGTGTAATCTTTGTCTAAGTTTATTTAATATAAACATATTATAACATTGAAAAACAAATTTGCCTTTCATGGTAAATCCATCCGGGTCATATGTGTATATCAAATTATTTGTGAAACGTCGAATAACTAAAGTTTATATAACAATTATGTAAAATACATACTCTAATTTAACAATTTTCATTTAATATTAAACGACATATATAGGCTAACAGTTGTTGGATGTCAACGATTAAAATTATGTCATTTTGGCGGACAGGTGTCAGAAAGCTTCTCATGATTGTCAGCATGGTGTTAAGCATTGTAAACTGACCTTTTTTGTTGTGTTTAGAATGATAGCAACACATAAAATAGGCTTTCGGATAACCCAACCAGCCTCTAATTGCAATTCTGGTGTTAAAATTATTCTGGGAAAGGGATATGTAGTGATTATTAGGATTGCTTCTCGCCAGAGATCCATAAGGCATCCCTATCCTGAAACGTGGGCCACAGTTGAAGTACCTTTCCCAGGTTACATAAATGTAACATGTTCGATGACGTTATAGGTGAACATAAATGAGCGTTGTAGATGGAGCTTATATTGGTTACTTTTTTTAACTTAAATTAAGACATAAAACCAATATTTAAGACTTTTATTGTTTTGTGAGGCCTTTAGATAGCGAGGCTATCTTCTTCAGACACATCACAAAAGTAAATACAAAGAGTAAATTTGATTTTTAATAATAATTAAACATATGTGATTTAATATTAATTTGTCCTGTGTGAGGTAGTGTGTAAATACAATTAAATTATCACTGGTATTATACTATATAAATTTGGAATGTTATTTTTGTAATCTTTGTTTAAGTAATATTGAATTTTGTATTGGTCCATCTTCTTGATTTAATAGATCTTCTGTGTTTGTTTGATTAATGTAATGTGACTCCCATGCATTTAAATATATTGAGTGTTAACATGTTTTAATAGTTTTAGGGTTTTTTGTGATATAGTGTGTCCAGTATTGATACAGTGGTGTGCGACGGCCGATTTTTCTTTTCTGTTGAATTTAATGTGGGGGCAATGTTCTTTATATCGTGTATGAATTTTTCTTCTTGTTTGTCCAATGTATTTTTTGGTGCAGTCATCACATTTAACTTGGTATACACCTGATTTATTAATAATTTCTTCGTCATCTTTTGGATTTTTCAATTTGTTCTTCAAGTGACTTGTTGTTTTATATGTAACGTTTTTATTTGTATGTTTTTTGAATATTTTTTGTACATCTTTTGATATATTTGTCCATGTAATACTAATCCAATTTGTGTTTGTGTCTTTAATAGTTAAAAGTGTTGTCTTTGACTATTTGTCATGTTTCTTTTTAGCTTTTTTAAATATATGTTCGACTAAATCTGTTTTATATCCATTAAAAACGGCAACATCTTTTATATACTAAAGTTCTTTTTAATGGCTTAAATAGTTCTAAAAAACAAAGGTAAGAAAAATAAAGACGCATTACGAATTACAATTTTAATGCAGTTTGTTACCTGGGCAAAAAACAAGCAGTCGAGGTCGTCGTCAACATATTTTAACGATGTTTAAATTTTAAGTCTTAGCTGTATATCAGCATTCAGGTAAGAATGACTGACTACAGCTCTCAAAACATGTATGAATAATAGTTAAAAATAATATATTATGTAATCGTGATATAGTGCTAGGTACTGAATGATTGTATATAAAGGCAACAAACGTTAACTTGAAAACAAGAATTCTGGGAAATAAGGTTACACTTTTAAAATTTCTCCATTCACATTGTACAACAAATAAAATATTTTTTAAATAATGCATTTTAAAATACACTAATATCTTAGTAAATTTATTAAACTTTGGTATTTTTTTTTTAATACCTATATTACTTTAGTATTGAGGAAGAGAGAACCATAACAGCGCACCTACCGATCTCAGTCGTAACTAACTCAGCCAGTAACCTGGTGGTCAGGAATTGAACTAACAATACTGCTGCCTGGTGTTCATTGGTAATTCTTTTAATTAAACGTATTATAATGACCATCATAACAACAGCTGTAAAGTCATCACTATCAAGTTTTATTTAAAAAGTTCTAATGCTTTTTTTATTGAAGCATTATTTGAACCTTTATCATAAAACACGATATATAATACTTGGTAACATGATTGAAACCATAAACATGCCTCCACTTGCAATAGCGTAGTAACATTGAGGACGGGAGGGCGTAGAAACAGGGCGCTGATACCTGTATCATGTATTGACACAAATTACACACCAAGACATTTACGTTGAGACCAATACTGAATATTTGTACCACCCCTGCACGAGCAAAATTTTAAATGGTAATTTATTAAATACTTTTGTTTTTGTTTGTTGCTTTATGTTACTAAACGAATAAACAGAAAAGGTAAATTACAATGCAACTCTCATTTTTGTAGATGTTTTAGTTGATTTTTTGATAATTTTCAGACTCGTGTACCTAAACTAATTGACCCGATAGTGGCTAACAGAAATTTAAAAAAATAGGATGCACAACAAAAAACGTCCAGAATTAAGAGAAGCCAGATATTTATTCATTGAACCTTGACTACACAAACTAGCATGACATTATTCCGTCTCTTACTGGAAACAAGTTCTTTGTAGAAGTTTGTTATTTACGATGGAAGGTCCGAAGTCGTAATAGTGTTGACATTTTCCCATCGATGTTTTATTATTGAAAGGTTGTGTTATAGCCTACATGTTGTAACATATAACGATTACAAATGTCGGAGTTAGTTATTTGATCAAGCATGATACGAAATCAACAAAATGAATATAAAGTATATTAGGATCATTATTTGTATTACTTTACAACAACAAAAAATCCTTTAGTACATTTATTGAGCTGCTTTTATCTAATTTGAGGTTCTTAAGAAACATTTTTAACTAGTAAGTATAACTTATTGAAGTAATAACTTTTTGGGTATTTTAATCTTGACCCGAAAGTTTTGTCTGGTTACATCACTGCAAGTGGTGAGATTTCTACGACATACTGTAAATCGTGCCACCAAGCATTGTATATAACGAGTTTTTGATAATGATGATTTGTGTTAAAACTAGTATATAGATTTTAATGTATTAGGCTCGATTCTAATAGAATATGACCAGAGAAATCAAAAACAAAAATAAAATCAATGGATGGATAAACGTACTTCTTGAAGGGCGACACCAGTCCAAGGTCAGGTCCTGGAAGTGTCGGTCAACCCATCTGGTGTCGATGAGGTCACTTCTAAAGTGCAATCGACACTAACCGGTCAAAGATCTTTAAATTATATATAAATCTATTGCTTATGAGTTGCTTTTAATGTTTAGTGGTCTTTGATTATCTTTTGTGCTGTATCTAGATGGCAACCAGCTTAACTTTATAAGCTGTCATTGTGCTCGATCTTATCTGTGTAGCGGAGATTGCCGGTTGTAAACAAATCATTTCTTGTTTGTTCGAGAGTGCGTATACGTGATTTTTGTCCAGTTTTAATATAATTAGTTTCATTTTAAAAGTAGTAATGGCTGATCCATGTGGATCTATTGATTTTTATAATATTCTCATGGAATGTGATGTACTGTCAGAAGAAGCAAGTGACTCAGAGTGAGAAAACCAAAAACCTAGGGTAAATATATATTTTTTTAATTCTAAAATGTTAAAAACTGTTTCATATATTGCTCTATATCATCAAACATAAAAAAGGTAAGAAACATATTGAATATGTGTTTGATAGTACTTATGTCATTGTGTTGCCTAGCAACTAAAAAATGGCAAATTTGCACTTTGCTGTATAAACATAATTGTTATTACTTTTTTATTTTTTAACCAATAAAACTATATATTTTTGTGTTTATAACAATTTGCTACAATTTGGCTATCCTAAATGTTCTATTCATCTTAAATTTTGGTAAGATGAGGATAGTTTTATGTAACATAATTTTTTCACACATAAAATTATAGTCACAATACATGGCATAATTTTTTAATTTTTTAAAATTTCCTGTTAAAAACTTATTTAGTTTTATTCTCTGTTTTAAAACAAAAACATTGATGTGTAACACTTTATACTTAAATAAAAAAAAACTTTTTTTATGAATTTTACCGTTAGAGCCTGCAAATTACATGAAAAGTGCCGACATTTCAGAAATTCTGATAGACACTTCCAGAGTGATGAGGAAATAGTTCTGTCTTGTATAAAAGTCATCCCTTTAAATATTTTGTTAGAAATATACATGTAACCTATTAGACAGAAATCAACAGTTTGTTTTAATTATGTTTTTGTTTTTATAAAACAATAATATATCCGATGCAGTTAACGTATAAACATAATGACTGCCATATAATATACTGACGATTAATTAGGGCTTAGAATCTTACGTTTACCCTACTATAAATAACATCAATTTACAATGTATACGCTATAAAGAGCAACTTGTACATTTGACAAATATATAGAAAACAAATGTATTAATACTAGTTTACTATGCTAGGAACATTAACATTAAAGCGCAATATTATTGAGTACAAAAACTATTCATTTATACCGAGCCATACGTCTTATTACTCAGAGAGTAACATACGGCTGTTTGAAGTTTACTTAAAGTAATCGTAAATAATTACTATTTCATTTCGATTTGATAACTCATATTTTAATTTCAGTTAACATTTACTAATTTACGCAATTTACTGCTACTACAAGCCCATTGAGTCATCACCACAATAAGAGTGTATAGGTAATTGTTGAATATTATGATCTGTAGTCCACCGGTATAAAGGTGGACTCACTGACCCACTCTGTAGAAACGTGACGTCAGCAACCCTAGTCAAAAGTTAGGCGTGAATCTACAGTCCTAAAATCTAAGTAATTACACTGGTTCATTATGTATGTTATTTATTAAACGTAGTTATAATATTCTAATCAATTAGAAAAACCATGAATATGTACATACAAGGTACTCCACATCTGTTTATTTACAGTTGTTTTAAGTATGTGTTATAGTCCTTATATGTTTACATAAGAGAATTACTTCTACCAATGGCCAACATACAGTAGTGTTGCTAGTACAGTTCCTCGCCATCAGGTTACTGGCTCGGTTAGTTTAGAGTAAGTCCAGTAGGTGCGCTGTTGTTTTTCGCTCTTTCCCAGTACTAAATAAATATGGTTATTTAAAATTAAAAATACAAAATATGATACATTGTTTAACACAATTTTGAATTTTAAAAAAATGTATCCTTTGTAAAAATATTTAAATTATTGTTCAATATGAACAAACACGAAAATACAAATGTAACCTTATATCACAACCCTCCCGTCCCCAGATTTACTTATAGTACCTTTATAAACATTTCACTGTTAACAAGAAATGACGAAGTGTCCTTGTCGCAAAATCCATAGTGTGTTTTTAAAACCTAATTTTGAAAGCTGTTGTCAGTCATTCTTACCTGAATGCTGGGATACAGCTGATACTCATATCGAGGTTTACTCTAATGCTGGGAGAATTAAAGACTTAAAATTGAGTAAAGTGTATTTTAAAGCACTCTTGGGTTCGAATATTAAAAAAAAAAGATTTCTGTGCCTCTTCCAAACATGTCATATCCATGATTTGTGTTCTCTAGAAAAATTTATATGTTTACCCGCTACTTAATGCCCGTATGCAAGGGTTTGTCACAACCAATGATCGTAGAAATAGATTTTAACCAAAAAAACTCAAAACGTATTTGTTTTACACAACATAAAATAGACATAAATTATGTTTTTCGTATTTATTTATATGTAAACATGTATCATGTATTAATGGTAATTGATTATTTTTACAATTATACATATTGTCAAGTTTGAAAAGATTGAATGACTTATTTCAAATTATGAACCTTCCCTTAATTATAATTTTCATAGTCCAGATATATGTTTATATATACATACATATACTCATCTACATCCTCCAATGAATACTTGTATATGAATACGAATAAAGCTCTTGAATAGTTTATTTGAATACTATTAGTCCAAACGAATGAATATTCTAGGTTTGAATTCGATTCTTCCAGAGAAATTATATTTATTTAAAAAGTATTCGAATATGTGAATACGCTGGCTGTATTCGAATATTATTCTATTCTCCCATCAATAGTTCACACAAATTACACGCAAATATTATGTCTTAAAAAGATTTTAACAGCAGATCGTCCTGACATTATTCTAGTGGTTTCAAGTGTTGCCTAATAAATTAAAACTACACGCATTCAAGTTGTGTCTTTAACGCTGAAATTGCCTAAGTGTCTGTAATAGAATTTCAAAAACATGTCCCACCTCATTGCCATATGCTACTGATGTATGCTGAAGACTGAACCAGCTTATATGATGACGTTGAGTTATTATTGACAAATGTTTGAAATCCTATTAAGCCTAATAGTAATAGCTATTTGATCAAGTGTAATATGAAAATCTATAAACTGAATATAAAGTTATATTAGGACCAATTGTATTACTTTAAATGAAAGTACTAAGTTTTGCTTAAATATTTTTTTAAATTTGAGTTCATAATTAAATTAAGCAATAAAATGTGTCTAAAATATAATTAGCCTTTTATTGTACTTCTAAGCACAAACATTTTATCCGAGGGATAGCTTTTTCTTAAACCTGTTGGATATTTCAATCGTCCCACGGCTATTTTGTCTGGCTACACCACTGCAAAGGGTGGAACTTCTACGGTATACATCATGCCACTAAGTATTATAACAAGGGTTTTGATATTTTTTTTGGAAATCGTAACTTTATATTGACAAATTAAACTCATTCTGGATATTATGATAACTCAGTACAGTGGTTTATTACATGCGTTTATTACATCTTTTTCTAATTGCGTTTATGATTTTAGCAAAGAATAAAATAATAATGTTTGGTCTATAAGTCTCTTCAGAGTTTTTTCTTTATAGGCTTTAAATAGAGCCATTATCCTGAAATTTTACCATATCATTGGGATGTCCATACTTCAATTCAAAATATTATAAAAATTTTCCTGGAACGTTTTTATTGGTAAATTAACATATTATATAATACATCATTAAAGGCCAGAAGTAGTACTTTTTACTAATAGCTAAAATTAATTATTTTGTAGCAAAATCTTTTTTGAGGGTTCATTATAGGCCTGTAATAAAATGAGTAATTTGTGTACTTGAGGTACATAATCAGGTGTAATGTGTTTCGTAAATGCTTGACACAGTTTCTCATTGTTGTTTATAAATATTTCATTGCTGTCATCGCATTTTTGCTACATTTCACTTTCTTTACAACTTTCCAGGCACATGAGCTAGACCTATTCTCACCGATATAAGGACCTAATTTTCCCAACCTAAACTTCTGGCCAACTGAATATCTTTCTAATCCTTGAATTGAGCTGTTTGATACATTTTATAGTAAATTGCATTAATTACCCTTAAAAAGTTAATAAGAGTCAATCTTATTTAAGAAACAGCGCTGTAACAATTAACAGTCTAATGTACAATGTCAATGAACAAGGGCCAGTTTGTTTTTTTTTTATATATAGTCTGTTATTATTAATCTAACTAAAGTCTAGATTATAACTATGGATAAGGTTTGTCATATTAAAATGTATAGTTATGGGTAAATGGTCTCTACCCATAGCATCCTGGCGTACTTCCCAATTTTATAATACACATTCCATAACAATTTGGAGTAAATTATTACAAATATTTATAGAGAAGTGTAGAAAAGTTTTAAATGCGATATTTTATGTATTTATAATCGATTGTTAATTTGATTGTCGGTGGTGGTCGCTTATTACAGTGCATCTCTCATGTCTTTATTATATTAAGAAATATAGTAAAACACTACGTACATTATTACATACACGATTGCACTAACCTCAGTACTTCTTATATTCCAGCAGATTGTCATGAATTCATCACATAGCAAACTCAGTGGACACCTCAAGAAGAGGTAACAGTAAGAGCGTCCAGAATAGCTTCCGTAATTTAGTATTATTTATTTAATAAATTAACAAGGACCAGTTTTAAGAAACCAACCATTAAATAAGTCTTCTTTTGAGATGTTTTACGGCAGACGGAATTGTATTATAATGCAGGCATACTAGTCATTTATTAGACACTATCTTCTAAGATGCAAGAAATGAGCTGCATGTCAGCATTCAGATAATAATGACTGACTGCAGCTTCCAAACAATATGTTAAGCTCACACTTAACAAACTAACACAAAGACTAATGAGAATATGATCAGTTATAAACGTTTTACTAATAAATCTGGAGACTGGAGTGTTTATCTAAATGAGTTGACAGTTTTATTTGTTGTGTTTTCACATGCCCGGCGGGTAGGCCGGGACTCTCGTCCCTGCTGTGGTAGCTTCTCTGCAACAAGCAGAATGGCTACTAATCATCAGTACGTCCAGCCCCAAGAGGGGCTATTTATGCGTTGGGTCGTGGGGAGGACAATGACTAAATTGTTAATATGATCAGTTATAAACATTTTACTAATAAATCTGGAGACGGGAGTGTTTTCTTAATGAGGTAACAGTTTTATTTGTTGTGTTTTCATATTTTAAAACAAACAAATTATTGTTATTAGAGAAACATTTATTATTACAATATTATATTAAACATTTTATAATACTGTTTTATTTTTATTTTAAATATCAATAATCTTTTCTTACTTAGAAAGAGAGAACAACAACAGCGCACTCGAGCGTTTGCAATCCAAACTATATAACTCAGTCAGTGCTCTGGTGGAGAAGAGCGGAACTAGGAATAATTTCGCTTTGTGGCCAATGACAGATGTTATTAATTTCTTTATTGTAATTTAATATAAGGATCGGTGCACATTGCCTCACTACAGGCTGACGATTATACGACACTTTCTGACATCGGGCCGCCGCAGTGAATAATCTTTATCCGTTGACATTAAAAAACTGTAAGTTAACTTGTCTTTGATAATAAAACTAAACATTTAATTTGAAATTTAAATATTACACATTTTTATAGTAACTTATTTCATGCTTTTATTAACAATAATTTTATTTTTTCATGTATACTCATATATATATATATATATATATATATATATATATATATATATATATATATATATATAAAACTCATATACTAATATATATATACATATAATTTGTTGTTGTTTGTTGATAATTTGTTTTGCTGGTCTTTTATATATATACAAGATGAGTTTATCATTATAGAATAAAGATGTTTTTCAGAGTAATAATGTGTAATAAATTATACTTGATAAACTAATACTTCAATAACAATAATATAGAATTATCTCAAGTGGTGCATTCATGACTTTCCACAAAAATAATTTAGATAACGATCGTAATGACTGGTAAAAAATAGTATTCTTAGACCCGCTGTAAGTTTGACATTCAAACCCCATACAGTGACATAACAAAGACTGTGGTTCTACTGTTGACTATGTCAGCGGTCTGATATTTGTCGATATCTTGTTCAGTAACGTGTGTGGGAGGGGCTGACATAGTTTATATTGTGATAAACTGAAGAACGGCGATAAATTAAATTTGAGATCCCATGAAAAATAAAAAATGATTGCGGACATATTATAGTGAACGTGATTGGTTTATTTTAGTTCATTTTCTGTTGTGTTGAGATTGTTAGTTCTTATTCATATATTTAAAAGTGTTGCACGTAAGGAAATTGAATTGTCTATCTTCCATAACTTGTTTGAAACATACTGTATTTAATTTCTTTAAACACCAATAAATTCAAGTTATTAGTTACAAAGTTAAAAAATAATTTGATAATTAAAGGATATAATTCTTTAAGGCATTATTTTAAGTGACAATATTATGTCCTGTATAAACCTGTAATTTTTCTCAAAAAGTAGAGGAATTACAGTTTTCACAAATCTAATGACATCAGAATTATTGAAATGATATAATAAATAGCCTATTTAGAGCAGTTTTACTGTGACAATATATGTCCCACATCGAGGTTCTCAGTGTATAGCCAACAACACAAACACTGAATAAACGACAGCTCTCACTTAGTATGGGCCATGTCTCGTCACAGCAAATTTGCTCTAAATCAGCTTGTGATTTTATCATCCCTAGGTTTGTTTAATCGTCTCTCATCTATGGAATATTTTAGATTAAATATGTTTCTAAGTAGTTTAAGTGCTGATCGCCAATTACATATATTTTCTGTCCCTAGGTTTGTTTAATCGCCTCTTATCTATGGAATATTTTAGATTAAATGTTTCTAAGTAGTTTACGTGCTGATGGCCAATTACATATATTTTCTGTATGTTTGTGCGTATTAGTTATTAGATATTTTATTTATAATTCCTTGTTGTAACAGTATGTCATTGCAACTGACTTGTTAAAGAAAATGTACGAGAGTAATTTGCCTAATAAGTAATTACATCAGATACCGATAACTTTGTACTTGAACTTTAAAGCGGTAAGGTCCATTTAGTGGAATCTCTTTCGGTCTGTTCAGCAGAATTGTACGCGAAAGCCACTGTTCTGTTTTACTGCCTTATACTCTTTATAAAATTCGAACCGTAAAGACGTGTTTCTTTTAGTTTATCATTTACTTGCGATTATGGAACTTTTATTAATAGTCCATTGGGACAACTTTGGATAGTATATAAATTCGTAACTTTCTCTGTGAAATGAGATGCACCAAAGTGCATACAAGTGTTTTTTTAAAGCCCTAGGTTATGAAACAAACTGTTGCGTCTAATTACTTACTAGACTACTAACTTACTTATGAGAAAGAAAATAAAGAGTATTATACCAAAAAAATAGTTTGTATTCCTGTTGAACCCGGTCATTAACATAAAAAAGTAAAAAAATAAAATTGATTTAATTTACAACACACTTAGTCTATGATAAACAAAAATTGCAGTTAGATCATGTTTTTTACAAAAATCATTTAAAAATCTCGTAATGTTTAGTAAATTACGAACATTATTACAGACACAATACACAAGTACTGACCTCAGTACTGTCATTTATCCCAGCAGCTCGTCATGAATTCGTTACTATAGTAAACTCTATGGACCGTAAAAGAAAAGATAACAGTGTTAAAAAATCTTTCCTTATTAATAATCAGTTATAAAGTAATATTGAAATACAACAGGAATGAACAAGTCACCAAAATTAAGACACCAAGATCTCTCAAATAACTCTTTGTAGGGTTTCAGGGCCTGGCATAACATTAACAGGTCACGAACTAAATTATATTACCAGATATACTTACCATCAATTTGATAGATTAATATTCAAGTACGAGCTGTATCTCAGCATTCAGGTAAAAATGACTACAGCCACAGCTTCCGATTAATGTGATATTAAAATAAATACAAACTGAACTATATAATATGAAACTAACTTGCTCTAGTGGACAAGAACTGAACTATAGTGGAATACTGGAACTGAATAGTATTCACCTGGTGGCCATTGGCAGAAATTATTATTTTATTAAAGTTTAATATTAGGACCAGTACACACGTTGAAAGACTACGGGCTGAGATTATAGTAAGTTTTCTTACACCTGGGCACCACAATGATGTAACTTTCAACCAGTGGAACTTGTCTGATATTAAAAATAAACATTTGAGATTAAAATTGTATTTTACCCAGCTATCATATTAACTTCAGTTATTCACTTCTATATATTTATTAAGTTGGAAGCCAGATATTTATTTGACAATAACCTTTAACCACTTAAACTTCTCAGTCATAATTTCATCTCTTACTGGAAACAAGTTCCCAGCACATCGTGCTGACATTGTTCTAGTGATTTCAAATATAATTTTAATTTTAGGTTGGAAGGTGTCATCTAATTTGTTGGAATTAAAGAGTGTGTCTTAGAATAAGAACAGGTTGTTTTCCAGTCATTAGGACTGGATTAACAAAATTATTTGTGCGGAAAGTGAATGCACAACTTGAGCCGATTCTAATTTGTTTTCTAGACTGGTTAAGGCTATCCATTTTTGCGGTCCAGTGTCAGAAAACTTACTTTAATTCTTAGCCTCTAGTGACAAAATTGTGCACTAATCCAAATGTTATATTACAATAAAAGAATAACTTCTGCCAATGGCCACCAGGTGAACAGTAATGCTAGTTCAGTATTTGTCCACCAGGTTACTTTCCGAGTTAGTTCAGATTGTACCTGGTAGGTGCGCTGCTGTAGATCTCTCTTGTAAGTACCAAGAGATTATTGTTATTTAAAATTAAAAAACAATACTTTGATACTATGCATAACATTATAGTGTATTTATAAACTTTGGATTTGTGAGAATAATTTCTTTCTTGTAAAATACGAAAACGAAACGAACAGAACTGTAAACTTATTTATAAAACCATTCCCGTCTCTAGATTTACTTTGAATATGTTTATAAAAGAGTACTTTGCATGTAAATAAGGTAGGAATCTAAACGCGTGAAGAATTATATTATTTGGAAGCTGTAATCAGTCAATTTCACCTGATTGCTGAGGTACAGCTTATCTTTAAATTTTGCGTCTAATTTTTGAAGAATGCATAATTAATTTTAAGTTTGTCCATAATATATTACAGTTCATAACCTGGTAACTTTCGGCCCTACAACCTTCCAAAGAAGACTAATTTGATGTTTTTATTCTCTTAGTGGATTAGTAGTTTTTTCTGGTGGTGTTAAAACATGTTTTTATAATACTTTCAATCATTAAGTAATTAATACAAGATTCATGTTTATCTTTATTATTCACACATCATGTTTATATGTGTTATTAGTAAAGAAATATAATCAAATAAATATTTTTTATAAAACAAATTATGTAACATTTCATTATTTTATATATCGGTTGGAAAGCTAGTTCGGTTCTTGTCCACCAGGTAGAAGGACGAGTTATTTTATACTTAGACTGATCGGTAGTGCCCTAGTAGTTGTACATTTCTTTTAACGTGGTTAATTATTAGAATTTGACATTGAAGTTCAAACATTTCTTAAAAAAATATATATAATAGTAGGTAACTTTTATTTAAAAAAGTGATTTTTGCATATACTACAAAATAAACTAAAACAAAGCTTAAAAACAAATTATTGAAACTCCCGTTCACAGACATAATTCTAGCATGCTTATATACTTATTCATCACTATTGTTTTTACAGGCTTATCCAACAACGTTTTATTATTTTGGAAGCTGCATTCAGCCATTTTAACCTAAATTATGAATTGCGGCTCATTATGAAGAAATGATTTCAGTAAAGAAGTATTAATTTGGTATGTTATCTTTTTTAAGTAATTATATAAATAGCAATACTAATGAAGCAATTATTTGTTGTTGACTATGACTATGTTCAATAAGTCATAATTTGAAAACCTAAAACACCTGGTTCTAAAACCTAAAGCTCGTAAATATTTCGCTTAAATGCAAAAAATGACATGAATAATAAGTTTATATTTTAATTTACAGCAACACATACATTTTATAACACACTGTATTGTTGAACTTAATATTTAGAGCTGAACAGTCAAAATGTATGTCATTAGTATAAGAAGCTATATTTAAAATCTCATTAAAACCTAATGGAAAACTGCAAATGTATTTATATATAAAACGTAGCATGCGTACACAACAACTCCAGATATTTTACTTAAGTTTAGGGCAATTTCTGAAACCTGCAGCTTCCCATTGAGGCATCATAGTGTAGAATTTCATTTTTTACTCATAAACGTTAAACGTCAATTTCAACTTGGTTTAATCTCTATAAGAACAACACTGAGTTTACATAGTGGTGAATGTCACTCCGTGATTTGGCTGAGCGTTCACGAAAATCTTTATATTGGTCTTATAGGTTACAATGATGGCAACAAAAAATCATAGAGTAATAAATTTGTATACAGACTGAGTACAATATTTTACAATCTTAATACATGATGTTGGTGGATTGGTTGGTAAAGCTTTCGTTACAATATCAGATCCGTAAATACTCCATTATATTATTGCGTCTATACATAGATAAGACAGAGACCGATGATGGTACATTTTTCTTCTCTGTCGTAACCCGAGTATCTGGCCTTTGTTGAGTCACAGTTTCTTAAACTTTCTCTGAGGCGTCATCGTTTAATTTTCCCTGGAATTTCACCAGGCCCTTTCGATCACGTGCTTATCTAACGGCATGCTCTCGACATCCTCCCGATGGAGACTATATACAGGATACTTACAAGCTTCATGATCACAAGGTTCTATCCCTCAAGGGACCTCAGTACTTGAGCGAGAGACAGGGAAGAGTTGCTCAACTGAGAACCCGTCATGATCGGGAGTTACACTTTCTCTGGCTGACACGGGACTTCGACAGGAGTAGTTTTTCTTATTTAAGTCCCGTATTTTACAATAATCTCCTTGAGTGCCTTGAAATTAATGTAACTCCTCAAGCCTTCAAACAAAAGTTGGAATGCTATTTATGGATTGTACCTTATGAATGTTTAAATCGTGATTTTATCATTAATTTTTTGTTTTATTATATTTCTTGTAGTTTTATGGTACCTATATCTGTAAGTTATTTAATAAGACATGAGTTTTTCTGAAAAACAATTCAGCTGAGCAACGCTCTTAATAAAGAAATTTTATTTATTATTATGTGACAACAGTTCTTTGTTCGATTCAAAGTTTGTAGTACATAAATAAACATTGACTAAGTTAGTTAGGGGAGGCGGAATCCCTATCTCCGTAATGCTAACTTTATGTTCCTTTTCTCAAAATCTATTAGGCTTATCATTCTGTAATTTTTACCAGTTATTCATTTGACTTTCCTACATAACCTGAGTTTTTTTCATGTACTTTAGTCAAGTCTTAGCCAAGATATGATTTTTTTCCTACCTGTTTAAAAATTATTTTTATATTTTATCAGTTTTATTTTTTTTCTTATAAGTTATTCAACTTAAGACCTTAAAAAAAACTCAGCTTGTATAGAACAATAATATATATTTTGAGTAAAAATTTCAACTCTGTATCTATAGTGGTTCCTGAAAAAAGGAACATTACAACTAAAAAATACAAACTTGCGGAAAACGGCAATTAAATTAAAATATTTGTTATTTTGACTACCTAAAACATTCCAGCATCATATGAAGTGGCTGCTTCTTCATCTTCTTCAAGTTTACTCTTTCTTAACTTCTCCAGTCTTCTTGACTATCTCAAAAACCCTGAGATAGCTTGATCGGCTCTGCGGATGCGTTCGCTGTCTAAAAACTTCATGGCACGAATAGTATTATAACTTGGTTCAAGTCCCAATGACTTTAATACTCGACACTTAGTTATGTTACCATCATTGTAGCTGGCCACAGCTTCAAAGACACCAAATTCTAAAGTTTGTAATGTAACAAAATTGTTCTTAGGAATTATGGTCCATATAACGCTGTTGACACTCTCGTTCACATTTTGTGTCTTGCCATGTGTACATTTTTTTAATAAATTTGGATGAATCAATGCTTTGAATATGGGCTTGATTGCTTGAATTATAGGTTCTGGTAAATTGTTCTTGTGCTCATACATTTTGCCCTCAGCCTTGGCCTTGCTGTACTTACACCAAGATTTTTCACCTTGCGGGCACAATCGGTGCTCGGGTTTTTCATCAGAAGATCCCGTGTGGCAATAAATAGCCCATATGGCTTGTCGCATATCTTGAACAGTTTTATTCTCTTTTATGGCTTTGCCGTAGTATGACTGTATCTGGTCAATTTTTTATCTGTTAGGCGATACTTTCCTCCCAAAGACTTTCCATCGTCGAGCTTCTGATTTTTCAAATCCTGCTTCAGTCTGCGCAATCTAGCACCCATTCCTAACGTGGTTTATACACTCTAATTTTTTAACTTCAGTATTTCCATAGGGTTTTAATGCAACAATGCTTTCAAAGCTACTACTGTCTCCATCACCTAGACAACTAACATACTTACTTTATACTTTTCTTATATCGGCACCCTCCATGCTGCCGCTCGAGCCTTTATGGTTTGCGTAACAGTAGGCATCATGACTTTGGTTGTCCACACAAATACAGTATTTAGACAACACTGCCACTTTACCAATAGCTCGCGGCATTATACTTATAAAATATATCTAATTCCAACCTGAATTCTCAAAAGTAAACAATAACACACAGTCACACCAATAATCTTGACAAAAGGTTATGATATGTTTGATTCAATTCAATTCAATTTGACATCTGTGAGTCAGTTCAGACACATTACTTATGCAGTGTGGCCAACATATGGACAAGAAATAGCAAACAAAAGAAAGACTGGTTGTATAAAGACAAGTGTGACAGCGCGCAATATTGTCATGTAAAACTTTTCTAAGTATGCATATTTATTTCAGATTTTTTCAAATAGGTAACATATTATAATAGCAATGTGTTATATATCAAATTGTTCAGACATAAATTCTCTTCAACATAAAATAATAAAAAAAACTGTTTAAAAATTAAATTTTTACCTTACCGCCTCCCCCTTAACATTTAATTTTAAATACTTTTTTATCTTGATAAATAGCACTAGTTATATGATTCTATTTTGTAGAATAAAAATAATATAATAACAGTTTTCATCAAACAAGTATGCATACATAATAACATTGATTAAAACAATCAGTTTATTATCAACAAATACATATCATTTTTTAATGTTGAACGCCAACAGTACTGCTGGTTCTGTTCTTGTCTACCAGATGGAAGGCCGAGTTAGTTTGTAGTAACGTCGTTAGGGCCGCCCTTGTAGCTGTACATCTCTTTTAAAGTGAGTAATTATCAGTATTTAAATAAACAATTCAAAACTTCCTTAAATGAAATAAAATGAATACGTATACAAATGTGTATCTATAAAACTATATATTGTATGTAGTTCAAAATACATAAATATAGAGAATAAAATCAAATCAATTTAACTACATCTCAATTGCAGATTTAAAGTTAGTATGTTTATATATCTAAGTGATGGCGTTTGGGGCAGGAACATCCGAAGTTCCCTTTCATTCAGTTATTCTTACCTATTTGATTATTTGGAAGCTGCATTCAGTCATTCTTCCCTGAATGTTGAATTGCAGCTCATGATACAATTGGGAAATTGATTAATGTTTGCAATGACGTTGTAAAATAAAAGTCATAATTAAAAAACCAAAAAAAAGTGGTTTTCACACCTAAATCTCTTAAATGATTGTCCTTAAAATACCTCTTATTGCCTCTTTTATTAGAATTATAATTTAAATAAGCACCTACAGATATGTTTGATAAACTACCGTACAGTTGAATTTCATATTGTAGTGCTGGAAATGCCAAAATGTACGTCCTTGGTTCCAATAAGAAAGTATATTGTGAAATCCATTAAAAGTCTAGTATAATTCTGCAAATGTCTTTAGGTATAGAAAAAAGATGAATTGTCTAGTGATATAGATAAAATTAAACCAACATTTGAGTTAAATTGGTATTTTAAAGTCTGTAATGTGAAGGGAGATCAGCCTTTCGTGTTCATGGAGTTGATGTCATAAATATTTATAAATATATAAATTAATTTGAATTTGTGTCTTTTAAGATTAAATTCACGAAATAATACGTGGGGTATGAAGTACTGTTTATATTGATCACACGTTAGCGAGACCTATTATTCGATAAAAATTTATTTCTGTCTGTCTATCTGTCTGTCTGTACAGAAAACTAACTGGCCTATTGACTTGAAGTTGTGCTTGACACTTTATTTCTACATTGGCAACACTGAGTTCGGTGATTGCGCATGTCACTCAATGGGATTTGGCTGAGATATATTAGCCCATAAAACGCATAAGCTATCTTCAATATACTAGTTCAACAGTACATTCTGATGCTTCATTGGCCACATTTGTGTTGTGGAGAAAACATTCTAACCCACTTGTCTCTTGTAATTTTTACAATTTGAGGCTAATTTAATATGTAAATCTAATCATATTGAGTGTGTTAATTTTAGTAATAAAATATTAACAAATTTAAAAAAATTTGAAATTAATAACTGATTTAAAATTATTTTCAAAAAATATTCAATTTCAGAATCATTTGAATTTGTCATATTTTGTTTTCATGTTTCCAAAATAAGGCAAAATATTTGATCTACAGTGTATTGAATTTACCATTTAAATAAATTACATTGGTAAACGATTTATAAATACTGTAGGTGTATCTATTAAACGTTGCAGAATTATATTGGTTCGAATTATATTTTATTGGATACTACTCACACTGGGATTGATATATCTCCAATGTTTATATTTTAAATGAGGTCTTTATGTATTTATGCTAACATGTGTTTGTTTACTAGTCTGTTGTGTAAAGTACATATTTTAATTCTATAACAATGTACTTTTATCCTCATGTACATTCCTTTTGTTTTTTTATATCCTTATAATATCTAGTCTCTAAAAATGTGGCTTTGTCAAACACAGACACGCATGCACGCAAGCACAGACGTGGTTGTCAAAAGCACGTTTTCAATCACGTGGTCCCAAATGTTTTCACTGATAACTAGAACTAAATTTAACAATCATAATATTTGTTCTGTATTTTAAATGAGGAAGGAAAATAGTAAAACAAACTTTACTTATTAAAATCAAGTATTAATATTTTCATAGACGGATAAATAAACAGTAAATTTTACTGCATAATAAAATATAAACCTAATACTGAGGGCATACTTTGTATTTTAAACAACAAATAATTTACGAGGTTTAGGTGTAAAACCACTGGTATTAGGTTTTTAAATTATATCATAATTATACATAGTTACATTAAAAAATAGACAATGTTTCTTTAGTATTGATAGTTTTATAATTGTTTATGGCAATATCCTACATAAATAACGCTCTTCAATTCATGAGCTGCAATTAAACATTTACTTAGAAATGAATAAATGCAGCCTTCAAATAAACATTCATACAATTTAATAACTGATCCCAATATGATACATCTTTATGATAACCTAAATTATAAATGTGCTACTAATAAATGTACGGGACGGGCTTGTCTTAGTTATAATTGATTTACTTGATCTGCTCTTTTTTCTTTCATACAATAATCAATTTGTATTTTTTTTAATCTTCAATTTATAATATTTTCTCATTTTAATTTATTTATAAAAGTTCTGTATTTTTAATTTAATTACTAATTATTACTCATTTTAGACGGACTGTACGACTACTAGAGCGCCTCTACTGATGTCAGGCCAAACTAACTAGGCCTGCCACCTGGTGGACAAGAACTAAACTAACAATTGTGACGAAATCCTGTGTAGCAAATTGATATTGCTATTCTTAAAAATAACTGATAACTGAGCAGTTGTTACTTGAAAACTGTTTTTAAACTTTTTCTATTATCAAGGCAAATCACAGGAATTAATTATTAAGAAAATCAAATTAGAGATTTTAAAATTAAACTTTACTACAAAACTTGATCAGTGATTCTTCCAATAGCAAAAATTATGAACCACACATTTGATGCTGCACGGTTCTCAAGTATTAGTGCCAAATTCCTTGAAGGCGAGATTCCATTATTAAAATTAAATACAAATGAAGTGACTCGTGTCAGTAAATAACGTGTACAGAGTGGCTAATATTTTATATAATCAGAAATTATTTGACAAAAATATTGTATTTCTGTAGTGGTATATATCCAAGGTCTGATGTGCAAGGAGCATTCTAGTGTTGTGGTGGGGGGGAGGGACTGAAACATGCGATAACTATATTATAACATAGAGATAAGATCTCTTGGATGTTAATGATATTGATCTTATAGAGAAGAGTATTTGAATTTTTAGTATTTATGTGTTATAAATGTTTTTAGTAGGGTTAATTTATTAAAACTTTATGTTCGTGAATTCTCACTGACATGTCAGAAACACATTCTAGAATTCGATAATGGTTACGAATTATTTAGAAATTAGTTTTAAACAAATTTATAAGGGTGTGAGAAATATGTTTCTTAATGATCACGACAAATTTGTAAATATTGTGCTCAGTGTTTTAAATATGAAGAATAGTTTAACCTAGGGTCTTACTTCAACAAGAAACTATTTCTAACAATACACAAACTAGTCACCGAAATTCACGAATACCACAATACTGTTAATGGCTATATTCATGAGCACAAAATCTCCGAACTACAAAACTTATTTACATGGTTTAAAAACAAAATTTTCGTCTTACATTTTGGGTGGTTGTCCAGAAAGAGCTTTTAGCGTTGTTTGAGAACAGTTCGACACAAACGTAAATGTTCCTGTCAATCCTGCATCTGCAACTGCAACGGGTCCTTAGTTCATATACAAACACACACACACATTCATATACAATCATATCGTTTATGGTGTTTGTGTTATAACTTTAATATCAGTTAGGGTTTTTTATTAATCTAATCTATTTTATATGGTCATTTACAAGACAGTATACTAATTAAGTAAAACGAATGAATCATACGCTATTTTAAAATTATTGGTTTATTTTATATTTTCAATTTCATAATAAAAACATCAACCTTGCATTGAGACGAGATGTAGGAGATATGAGTTATAAATCATAATTTAAGATGTTATTTTAACTCTACTTTACAAAAATTATTTGTCCGTTATTAATTTAAAAAAAAACATTGTTTTTAACTCAGGTAAAACCGTAATTCTAATATTACTTCCACTTTTCAGATAAAATAGTCTTTCTAAGTCGTAAACAATCCATTTAAACGCCCCTTTTTAAAATATATGGAACGAATATAAATGAAATATAAATATATTCAAATCACGATTATTACAGTACTTGGACATAGTCGATAATACTTTAATGCTTAAAACTGTATTACTAGGTAAGTCAATGTCTATGAGTAAAATGTACCTACAAATTTGACACTTATAGAAATATGAAAACTTAATTTAATAAAGATTAGCTGCAATTCATTTATAAGAGAAACGGTAATTTTTTCCAATTTTTTTCGTAAACGATATTTTTAATAAACATCAATAAAAGTATTTCTAAACAGGAAAACATCACAAAGAACAACGATATGGACAATTTAAAATATTACTTTTATTTATTTGAGAAATATCCTTGCCTGTTAATATTCAAACTCTAAAAATGCGTGACAAACTCTCTTTTTAAAACAGAGTCTCACTGTTTTACATAATATTGAAAAATAGGTAATAATTGAAGGTAATTGTTAATTTTAATAAACTATATGGTTCGTATATTAGTTTTAATAAACTCTACTTGTAACTAACCATATTAAGTGAAACCTACAGCACTACTAACCAATAATATTAGATCACTAACATAATACATTATATGATTACATTTTTCAGTATTATTATACATTATTTTTAAATTTCACGTTCAACGTATAGAGACTTTTAACTCTCATTTGGACTCCAGCCAGGCGTATTTATAACATAACGTAGTCACTTTTTAAGTAATCTCTTAAAAATGTATATTGTTTAATTATCACATTCTTTGTTTACTTTGTAACTCGTAATTTAATTTTATTGGTTTTATAAAAAAATGAAATACAGTATATTTCAAACATGCCATGTAAGATAGACGATTAAATCTCCTTACGAGCAACACTTTAAAATAAATTAATAAGAACTATAATTCTCAGTACAACACAAAATGTACTTAAATACATCTATCACGTTCACTACAATATAACCGCAATCATTATTATCCATGAGACCTCAAAGTGGATTTATCACCAATTTATCCCCAGTTTCTCACAATACAAATTATGTCAGCCCCCTCCCACACACGTTACTGAAGAAGATATCGACAAGTATCAGACCGTTGACATAGTCAACAGTAGAACCACAGTGTTTGTTATGTCACCGTAGCGGAGTTTGAATGTCAGATTTACAGTGTGTATAAGAATAATGTTAGTTTATTCATCATTCATTAGGATAGGTATCTTAATTATTTTCCCGGAAAGTCATGAATGCACTACTTGAGTTAATTCTATGATATAGGTATTGGAAAACTTTTTAATTTCATTATCATAGTCAAGTTACACTTTTTGAATGTCCACGGATAAAGCTTATTCATTGTGCCGGGCCGATGTCAGAGAGCTTTGTATAATCGTCAGCCTGTAGTCAAACAATGTACATTGATCCTTATATTAAATGTTGATAAAGGAATACCTTCTGCCATTAGCCACCAGGCGACCTTTATTGCTAGTTCAGCTCTTCTCCACCAGAGTACTGACTGAGTTAATTTGGATTGTGAACGGTCGGAAGCGCTGTGTTGTTCTCTCTTTCTTAGTATGAAAAGATTAGTTGGTGATTAAAATTAAAATAAGATAGTATTATACAATGTTTAACAAGATACTGCGTTTAAAAATTTTCTATTTATAAGAATAATTTTTGTTGTTGTAAAATATGAAAACAAAACAAACAAGGCTGTGGCGTTATTTAAAAACAGTCTTGTCCACAGGATTACTTGTAAGATGTTTATAAAAGATTAAATACCAACATCCAATTTCATCTGTTTCTAACATTCTTCTTCTAGACGTGGACTTCAGACGACCACTCCAGACCCGAATACATCAGCAAAAAATCGACCACTCCAGAACATCAACCTCCCGGAATACATCGAGGGAAGTGCCTCCGGCACCCCCTGACGGAGTTATCAAGCCTTGGCGCCCCAAAAGGCCACTGGCTGCTCTGGTTCTGCCTGCGGTTTCGCTGCGCGGACTTCCAAGACAGTTTTCAGTTTTGGCGCCAAGCCTAGGCCACGGACTTTGGATTCCGGAAGTCATTCTGAAGCCCGGTCCCGGTTCCTGCACTTCACGCCGTTTGACGGCCAGGAGACCTGCCCAGGTTGCCTGCGCACCTGCGCACCTGCGGTGAAGTTGAAAAACTTCATGACCACCAGCAATAAAGGCCTTCCAGCGCGATGTTCAGCGATCTGCGAAGACGGCCCATGATCCGCCCGACGGTTCCTGCCGGCCACGGGGTGCTGCCCCAGGTCGAGGAGGCCTGACCCGCCCTGTCTCTGCCCGAGTCAACTACAGCCGAGGCCGATGTTCAGCCCCCATCCACTAGCGACAGCTTCAGCCAATCAGGCGACCGGAGGCGTTAAGGCCCTCCGCCAATCGGAACTGCGGCCCGCCTGACGACTCCAGCTACCTCAGTCCCCTGAACTTCAGGAGACAGTCCAGACCTCTCCGATCGCTTGACGCTGCCCTTCTACGCCTTTACGGACTTAGCAGTACAAGGTAATTATAGCCTTCCACAAGGCAATAACCCACCTGGGACAGGAGAACAGGGCCCAGGTGTAGTCCGGATTACCCCGGAGACCAGCCATGGTGCGGTCACAAACGGCCAGGGAGCCCTGAGCCGGTCGGACGCCTGCCTCCGCAAACTCAATGCGGAAGAGGCAATGGGAGACGAACGACCGACTCAGCCCTTCCCTCCAAGACGTAGCCGTGAACGGCGGGCGATGAGATGGAGGTTGTGAGAGAGCCTCGCATCCCGCCCGTTGTTCTTGACGTCCCGAAGGGGTGGGCCAGTCATGCCGTCAACCCTGAGGCAGCTACTGAGTGGCGACCTGGAGCGGTGTGGTACAGCCCAGAACTCTTCGTCTAAAGACGTCGACGGTGGCCCTCTTCCGGTCGCTCCAGCGATATCTCCATGGCGAGGGGATATTGTTCCACACCTTCTCGCTCGCCAGCGAGAGGCTGCTGAAGGTTGTCGTCAAGGGTCTGCCTTCCACGCTGACGTCTGAGGAAGTCATGGCGGAGATCCACGAGGAGAGAGGGATTCAACGTCGCGGACGCCAAGTTGCTGAAATCCAGGAGGGGCCAGCCAACCAGCTCTGGCAGATCTCCCCTACGTAACAGCGAGGGACGGAGACCCGCCTCCGAAATCTACGGTATTAAGAGCCACTTCTACTGCAGACTGAGGTGAGGAAATTCACCAGGTCCGGCGGCCCGATCCAGTGCCACTGATGCCAGGAGTTCGGCCACGGCTCCCAACCACTGCCACACATGCGGAGCGCTTGCGTGCGCTGCGGCGATGGCCACCCTTCCACCTCTGCCCGGGAGGGGTCTGCACCAGCGAGTGCTCTGCAACTGCGGCGAGGCAACTCTGCTAAACTACAGGGGATGTGCCAAATTCTCAAAGCAGAGCGCCATGAACTCCATGCCGCCAGCAAGGGCTGGGAAGCCAACACCTGCCCCGGCGAAGACGCAGCCGCCAAAGGCACGATGAAGCTCCTCCCCCACCACTCCAGGCTGACGCCGCCAGCCCTGACTCCTCCACTGACAGCCAGGACGAGGATGACGGCTTTCGAGACCGTCAATCGCCGCCGCCACCGACAGCCACGGAACCCCAAAAACCGTGGAGGCCGCTCACGGCGAGGGCCAAGGATTCGAAGCCCCCCCCACCACCAGCTGGGACAATGAGAGGCCAGAGGCCGAAAGCCGACCACAGCCCCCGAGCGCCAGCACCCAGACACCTGTGCGACCATAGACTTCGTCCTGGAAGTGCGAAGCGCTCAACGCCAGGCACACGCCGAACCACCATGCTCAGGGCTCAGGCTCAGGGCCACGCACTGCCACCACTCCCCTCCGCCCCGCCCCACAACCCACCGGGACACACCCACGGCCACACAGACCCGCCGCCCACCTGCCCAAGGAACTAAAGGCAGGAATCTCCGAGATCTCACCCACGCACCAGACCATGCCGCCCAATGCATCGACATGGAGCCGACTCATCTCCTGAGTACCTGCCACCCATCCGTCCATGCCCGGGACACGCCACGGCTCCAGCCAAGCCCAGCCAGCTTCTAACCGACATGGATGTGGACGTCGCCACGCCAGGGCAAGAAGCGCCCCTCAGCCCGCCCCGACATGGATGTCGGACGTCGCCCTGGACAGCCGCCCACTTCAGACAACATACCGCTCGCCCAACTTCCAGGTGTACCGCACGGACAGGCTGCAGCAGAACATTCGACCCAGCGGAGGCACGGAGTCCTGTACATCGCCGACTGCCTCACCGCCTGCCTGCCCGCTGTTCCCCACGCCGGGGATCGAGGTTACTCGAGTACGCCACAGCTTCCCTTACGGAGCCGAACTCGAGATAGCCTCGATCTACGCCCGCCCACCTCAGAAGAATCTGCAGCCACAACACCTGGACACCCTGGCGAGACCTGGCGTTCCTACACTTGTGGCAGGAGACATGTAACGCCAAGCACCAGGACTGGGGATGCCGAGTCACCAACACTCCCGACAATGGCCGTCGCCTCAAACGGTTTCCTGGAGGGGCGCCAACACATACAACTTCTAGCTCCTGAGGATCCTACCCACTACCACCACGACACTCAACACGAACCTGACATCCTTGACGTTGGTCTAGCTGGATCACTTCACATGGACTTCGAGGTATTTGCCGTGTCCCGACCTCTCGTCGGACCACGTGCCAGTGATATTTGACCTGCCAGACGACGGAGCGCCGGCCTACCCCCCCGGCGCTTCCCACCAAAGTCAACTGGCACAAGTACGGCAACTACCTCGCCGACAGACCCCGGCCACCACCAACCCCTGCCGAATCACCAGACCAGCTAGACCAACAAGTGATAGCACTGACAACTACTCTCCAGGAAGCAGTGACCATCTCCTCGTCCCCCTCTCTCACGGAAGGAACTCCACCCACCACTCCCCGAGCAACCTGAGAGAGGAGATAAGACTTCGTCGTAGGCTGCGTCGGGAGTACCAGCGAACACGATGTCCCCACGCCAAGCGAGATTTCAACGGCCAGGCCAGGAGATGCTCTCGTCCTCCTGGCGGAACACCGAGCGGCCGCGTGGGACGACTTCGTGGAGCTCCAAGCTGACGGTGGTGTCGGCGGCATTCTGGAAGGTCTCCAAGGCTCTCCGGGGGGAGAAGAAGACAATAAGACCACTCCAAGGTCAACGAGGCATTGTCTACTCCCCCGGCGACAAAGCCGAGGCCTTCGCCGACACCATGGAAGAGCAGTTCTCCCCGCACCCAGACGTCTACGACCTGGACACCTGCGAGATGGTTGACAACTTCCTGGACGACTATACACCAGACGAAGACGACCCACTGCCCCCCGTGACAACACTCGAGGTACGAGAGCATCTTCGCCGCCTCCGCCCGAAGAAGGCTCCTGGCCCGGACTCCTTGGGAACTCCTGCACTCCAGAAACTGCCGGCTTGGGTGGTCGTCACGATCACCTGCATCCTGAACTCCTGCCTTCGACTGGCGCACTTCCCGACCCACCTGGAAGGATGCAAAGGTGATCATGATTCCCAAGCCTGGCAAGGATCCGCTCCTACCAGAGAACCACAGGCCGATTTCACTGCTGCCTGTGCTCTCCAAGATTCTTGAGCGGGATCATACTGGCGAGATTTCCTGAGGACTTCTTCAGCTCTATCAGGACCGAACAATTTGGATTTAGGAGAGGACATTCCACCACTCTTCAACTCCGCAGAGTGCTCAACCTCCTCACCAGCCACGGCGGAGAAGAAGAAGCACCACTCCACATCGGTCCTGATAGATGTCAGCAAGGCCTTCGACAGAGTGTGGCACGAGGGGCTACTCTACAAACTTACTGACTCCCCGCTGCCCGGCAGACTGTACAGGCTGATCCGCAGCTACCAGCGACCTCCAGAATCGGATCGGACTTTCTCCGTCAGCGTTGCCAACTCCAAGTCTACTTCTCGACCGGTCTCCTCCGGTGTGCCACAGGGATCAGTGCTCGGCCCGATCCTGTACCTGTGGTACACAAACGACTTTCCAGTAGCTCCGAGAATCCAGTTGTCGCTCTACGCCGATGACGCCCTCCTCACGGCCACCTCCATCAACCTGAGGATGGCTGGTGTCTACATGCAGCGGCAGCTGAGTCTACTGGAGCCCTGGCTGAGGAGATGGAGGAATAAAAAGTCAACGCTGACAAGTGTGAGGCCATCAACTTCACGAAAGTCCGAGGCAAGCGGACGGCCGACATCTGTCCCTCAACGGGGACAACATCCCTTGGAGGACAACTGTAAAGTACCTGGGGGTACTCCTGGACAGACGACTCACGCTGACTCCCCACGTCACCAGAGTGTGCACCCTAGCGAGGAAGGGCTTCGCCAGCATCGGCCCCCTGCTCTACTCCAAGAAGCTTCCCATCAAGACAAAGGTCCTGCTCTACACGGCCCTGGTGCGACCAGTGATTACCTACGCGGCTCCTGCGTGGTATCATCTAACCTGCAAGACTGCCAGTAAAACAGCTGCTCGCGGTCCAGAGCAGCTGTCTTCGGAGAGCCACCGAGTCGCCATGGTTCATCAGGAACACCGTGGTCAGAGCATCGTCTAACATCCCTACGATCAGGACCTTTGTGGATGGCCTGACTTCGTCCTTTGAAGAAGCTGCAGAGTCCTCGCCCTGGGAGCACATTCAACTACTACAGGCCCAGGAGGTCCCCGTCTACGTCCTCCAATTGGACGACTAAACACTACTTCACTTCACTTACTACTTACTATACTGACTCGTAAGCACTAAGCTACTAGGGCACTGACCCGCAACTTACATAAGGCAAGTGCCTAATCGGCAGACGCCTTAAACAGAAGTGGGGGATCCACCCCCCCACAGTCACAATCAGCCAGCCAGCCACATCCAAATTTGGAGACGTTCTAAATGCTTCTTTAATGTCTAGAACAAATTTTGGAAGCTGTACTCAGTCGTTCTTACCTGAATGTTGAGATGCAGCTCATTTCTAGTACTTTACAAGAAATTCGATTAAATGGTGTGTTTTCCTGCATTATGATACAGTTCCGACTGCCTTAAAATAAAACCTCAGAAGAAAATTTTTTCTTAAATCTTTAAACAAATTTCTGTTTAACTTGTGGTAAGTTTTTGTTTTCTAAACTGATTTTTATTACAACCAGAATCGTGTTTACGCTTATTTTCATCACTAGTAGCTTCTAAATTAGTATTATTTCAGAAGAATGGATGGTGAGAATTACTCTGACAAGTCGGGTCCAACCTAGATATGTTATTTAAATGTAATCTATACATGTATTATTAAAAGTAATTCACAGTAAACTGACAAAGGAAGAATATTACATTATAACTCGCCCATACACAGGGTTAAGGAACCATGACGTATTATCAGTAATATTAAACACAGTCACAATCAACAAATAGTATGATTTAGTAAAATAATAAGTTCTGAAATTGGCCACCAGATTACTCTCAGAGTTGGTTGAGACTGGAATTGTTAGAATGCGTTGTTGTTATTGTCTCTTTCTTAATACTGAACAATTATATTAAAAACATTTAAAATAAACCGAACATTTAAAATAAAATCACACATTGTTTTTATATATTTAAACATAAAATAGTTTGGACAATTAAGTATTTGCAGGAATAATTTATTCATTATAAAATATAAAAAAAAAAAACGGAAAATTTCATAATCTTATTTACAAACGCTCCATTCCCCAGAATTACTTAGAATAAGTTTATATTCGGTAACATTCAAAGTACTTTTGATATTACCCTGAAACTCTAGTATTTTATCCATTTATTATTTTGGAAGTTGTTTGTCAGTTATTGTTAACTGAATGCTGATATATAGCTCGTTGTCTTTTTATTTAATGTACTATTTAACGTCATTCAGAGCGCTTTTTTTTCAGAGAAATTTTTTCTTGGATGATATCAGTTTTAGAACTGGTAATAATATGCCTTAAATGGTTCTCAATGAGGGAAGCTTTCCTAGCAACGCTCACAATGTTACCTCTTCATTTGATTCCCACTGAGTTGACTGTGTTGATGAATAGCCGCATTTTACTAATTTCGATATTTTTGTTGAAGACTAAATGTGTAATGTCAGTAAAGGTTTTTATGTTATTTTTATAACGTTGATACTGGAAAGAACGGGAATACAAGAAAGGAGAGTGTTCAGTAACACAACAGAATAAAGATCTTAATTAAAATCCACATAATGGCTTAAACTGATTACCCGCTTTCAGAGGAAAATTGAAAAGTGAGTTGTGTTGTTTCCATAACCTAAGTCTTTGAACAACACTTTCATGCACTTTGGTGCACTTAATTCATAGGTGAGGTGCCACAATCACAAGTAACTGACAAATTAAAAGAACTAACATTGTACTATTAGAATTTTATAAAGAATATAAGGCATCACAACAGTTCAGTGGTTTCCACATCACATTATGATAAACAGAAATAGACCAATAAAATAGACCTTACTGATTTTACGTTCAAATACAAATTAATCGGTATTTACTGTCTTACAAATAATGTTAGCAAATATTTAATTTGTTATAAATATAAAATACAAAAAGAAAAATTTTGTAAATCTATTTAAAAACATTTCCCGTGCCCAGGTTTACTTGCAGTGTGCTTATAAATAAATGACGGCCTACGACACTTGTATACTATCAATGTTATGAATATATCGTTTGAAAGCTGTAGTCAGCTATTCTTACCTGAATACTGAGGGTATGGTACGATAAGCGGACCCGGTTTTTTATATCGAAGAATATAAACATCGTTACCTAATATTCGCATCTCGAATCCTAGACTACCAATTGATATAAAAATATAAACAGTCCTAAATAACAATCATGTGTTTTAAATTAAAATATGAGTATATAGGAAATCTCATACATAATTAAGAAATTGGATAAATAATACACAAACTAGAATAAGATCGACCAAACAGGAAAACTCATAAATAATTATGAACCACAATTAATATGGCCTATGTCATTATTGAATTGTTTATAACTTACACACGTAATTATATATTATTATTATATTATATTACAGTAGAACCCCTCATATCCGGCCACCACGGGACCGAGCCCCTGGCCGGGATAACGATTCGGCCGGATAAAACCAACCTACAGTACACAGCACTTGACGAACAAAACAATTGTACTGTTACTAACCGCACTGGAAATAATCTACGAACTGGGTTTAAACCTATTAGCTCAACTGAGGACAACACAGGAAAATGTAAACAAATAGATACACCAAAATAACGCAAGAGTCGTGGGAGACTAGTGCGTGCAACTGCGCGTCTGCAAGCCGTGGTAAATAAATTTCGATATTGGCTTCCGGGAAGTGGCCGGATAAACCGAGGTGCGGTAAAACCGAGGCCGGATATGAGGGGTTCTACTGTATTATGCAGTCTAGATTATCTACACGAGTGGTTCTGAAAGAACCTCTTTGAACCTATGATCCAGGGGGCAGTGGCAAGGCGATCAACACCACAAACTAAACTAGTCTCGAATCGTATTTTGTAAATAATGACGATTAATTTCACGGTACTCCCTCGCAAAATAATTGGAAAACTTATTACTTTTAATAAAATTATTAACATTTTCAACTAGATTACACTATATATTACAGTTTAAGTGTCTTTAATGTCGAAACGATCTAAAGAGTTCATTTTGAGTTTATTAGTCACCGAATTTGTAGGATCTCTTCAGACATTACATGTTGCATCGTCAGATTCCAGGCGCTGCTCTAAGAAAAAGGTGAACTGGTGATAAATCCAACATTCACATTGAATCAACCCTTATCACTAGTGCTACGTCATGTGTAGATAACTAAGGGTGCCGATGATTTGGACTTGTCTCTGCACGATCTAACCTGTAAGTTTCACTCTCTTCACGTGTTTATTTTGCTGTTTGGAGTTAGTTTCAACGTTGTAATGGATACATTCTTAGAAATAAATGCTTCTGCGAGTAAAGAGACAGATGAAACTATAAAAATAAAAAATGGATAAAATGCAATAATTATTATTTAAAAATAGGGTTTAGATCCCTTGGAAATAAGCCACAAAATAGTTTCTATGGTGAAGTACTGTTCGCTGACTCAATGAAACCACAGAAAATGTTACGTTATCTGGATTACAAACATTTTGGCGTCAAGGATAAACCAGAAATCTTTATTTAACAATAGTTTCAGGCTCTGAAGAATCAAATAAGAATTTCAGTACAATGAGTAATACTAACCAATATAATCTTCATGCTTCATATAACGTAGCATTAAAAATTGCCCAAACCACCAAAACTCATATAATATGACAGAATTGATACTTACTGCTGCTATTGATATGGTTTTACAGGTGATTTACCCTAAGAAGATTTGAGGTGACCTGTCAGCGCCTATCTCGACCATGTTAACTACCTGTTTTAGGTACACTTTTAAGCTGCAAATACATCATAGGCCTACTTACCGCTACTACTTTTTTTCTATTTTCAGTTGTGATATATTCTTTTTACATATAAAATTCCACTCTCCCTTTAAAAACTAATTTTTTTCACTGGAAATACTTGTTTCTGGAACACATATTTACATATTCATGGTTGTATTAATTGAATAGAATCTTAAACTATGTTTAATTAAATAACACACCCAATGGACCAGTGATATTATTTGTAAAATTTACAAAATTTTTCTTTATAGCGTATAAATTGTAAATGGATATTATTTATAGTTGAGTAAAAGTGAGATTAAACAATACATTGAGTTTTTTTTTGTTAGTTGTGTTGGCAACACTGTAGTTGACAAACAACAATAAACAACAAACAGGCTAAAACAATAGTTAGGTGGAACGTTGTTACCCAATGGAAAAACAATAACAAGTGCTGGAAGGCTAATTGATACTGTCATTGACAAGTTTCAGCAGTACTTTGGTAATGCAATTAGGGGAAATGTTGATGATCTGAAAAAATGAGGAGAGCAGTTTAGGCAATCTACTGCCACAGCCTATCCACAGATGAAGAACCAAACCACATTCTTTGCCCAAAGGCTCCTGATACCTGGAGCAAATATAATAAGGCTGTTGCTGAAAGAAAGGTTTACAAACACAACCTTATACCCAAAGCTGTGACGGAGGCAATTAGGCCTAATTATAAAGACTTGGTACATCCTGATCTTCTAAGACAATGTCTTCATGGCAAAATCCAAAACGTTAATGAACGTTTTAATAACGTTGTCTTTTAGTCGGGTACCCAAAAATGTTTTTGTTGGGCGGAATACTCTTGAACTAGGTGTATATGATGCCATTGTTACTTCTAATGAGGGAAACATAGGCAAGATTCAAGTTTTAAAAGGGTTAGGTATCACAGACTTTGGTAAGAACACGATTGAGGCACTCAAAATGGCTGATTAATCGAGGATAAGAAAAGCGGAATTAGCGGTTCGATTGGCAACGAAGGAGGCCAGGATCAAAAGGAGAACTGTGCGAGGATATTATCGAACAGAATAAGGGGGAGAGTCGATACAGTACGAGGTCGATGGTACCTGATAAAAAGTGCAACGGTCACAGACAGGATTTGAGCCCGCGCTATCTCTAACTCAGACTCCAACGACTTAGATCGCTCGGCCATCGGCACTCCCATAATAATCCTCATTATTTTATATTTTCTTGATTTTTAAAACCGTTAAAGATGTTCTTTTGGAATTCTCTTCTACACCTATAATATTGCCTAATACAGCTTTGGACGAAGAATTATTATGATTAAGTAAAAAATGTATTAGGCGAACTATTTATGTGTATAAAAAATGTCCAGAAAATATAGCGTTTAATAAAAAAAATCATAAATATTAATTTTATGAGGCTTCTATAATTCTTTGTCTAAAGCTTTTCTGAGATATAGATAAATAAATGTGGTAAATTTCAATGCTGTATGATGCTTAGGTTTTAGGAAAGGTGTGTGCTTAAAATAATCCAATTTAACATGGATGGTATAGGGACGTTGGACTCCCCTAGTAATAAAAAATATTAAGAAATAAAGAATTAATAACAATTATTTATATTAAAATTATTATATAAATAACAAGACCTATTTGCAAAACCATTGTAAACATACATAATAAACAATTTGCGTCCATGGTAAATATAAAACTAATACGCGTCCAAATACATTTACGCTCTTCTTCTGATATGTACACTACTTCAATGATTTAAAGATTAAATTTATTAATTTTTCTTTAAAACCCCTAGAAGAATGTCAGAACGATCTGCTGTGAACTTGCTTCCAGTAAGAGATGAAATTAAGTCTGGCTAGTCAGAGTAGTTAAAGGTCATTTTATAATAAAATTATCTGGTTTCCCATAATTTTAAATATTTCCATTGTGTGTCATATTTGTTATTCTCCTTTACTCCTCACGTCGGATCAAAAAATTTAGGTACACGAAAGTTATCAACAAACTAACCCAAACATCTACAATAACAAGAGTTAAATTTAAATTTACCTTGTTTATTTATCCGTATAGTAACATAAAGCTAATAATTTACAAACATTTCTAGTAGTCTTGTCAATAACAATAAAATAATTTGCAAATTTTTGTTATTTAGGATAAAATTATATACAAAAAGTGTTTAATCAAATATCAATTAAAAATCTATTCTTGTCCGGGTGACAGTTTAAGTAAGCCACGATTTGGTTATAAGCTGTATCAGATCATTCAGATAAGAATGACTGACTACAGCTTTCAAAATTAAGATTACATGCTCATCCAATCCATCTTCGGTCCGGCAGGCTCTCCATATTGACTTGTGTCCAATAAAATTATTATAAACGTACTACACGTAAATCTGTGAAGGGGAGGGTGTTGAAATAACAATACAGTTTTGACTTATTTCTATTCACATGTAACAAAAAATGAAATACTTTTATTAAAACTACCATTTTAAATACAGTAATGACTTAAACAATTTATAATATTTTGTATTTTTATTTAAAATATCAATATTTATTTAGTACTGAGAAAAAGTAACCGACAACAGAGCTACCTGCTGTTTTCATTCCAAACTAACTCAGCCAGTAACCTGGTGGGCAAGAACTGAACTAGCAATACTGCTCGCCTAATGGCCATTGTTAGAAGTAGTTCTTTTATTTAAACATATAAGGATCTTTACACATTGCTGAACAACAACTTTTTAAGAAAACATTTTAATTTCGTTACATCCACATATTTATAATTATATTAATTCAATACAATATTGTAACTATGTTTAATTAAATAACACACTATGAAACCAGTACTTACATAGATTGTATAAGTACTTAAAAACGTGTGCTATAATGTTAATGTTCCTAAAGTAGTAAACTAGTATTAATAATTTTTTTCGCTGTTTGTCAAATGGCCTAATTTGTTCTTTATAGCGTATAAATTGTAAATGGATATTATTTATATAAGGGTAAAAGTAAGATTCAAGGCTCTGGTCAAACGTTGTTATAATATATGACAGTATCTGTAAACTATACCGGAAATTGTATAGTTTTACAAGAATAAAAATTCTAGAATTTGCTCTATCATTTGACTTATGTCTAACATGCCACATATGTATTTGTAACAAATTACTAAACGCCATTAATTTTATACAAGACAAGAATTTCATTATCAGAAAGTAACGATTTATAAATCCAAAATTAATTTTATTTGCCTACAGTTATACCCGTATATTTCATCACACCAAGATTTTTAACGGGATCTGAACTATTTCATAACACACTAAAATATATTACAGCAGCTAAATTATATTAATAAAAGATATTATGACGATGACTACGTATTATGAGTACATTAAGAGGACCTATGTACAAAAACATGATATACCATCAATATAAACAATTTGAGTTAATTAAAAAAAACATGTTTGGCAGTTATTAATGCTACATCATATAAAGAATAAAGCGTATATTGGTTAGTATTACTCGTTATACTGATATTTCTTATTTAACTCTTCATAGCCTGAAAGTATTGTTAAATAACGATTTCAGATTTATCCTTGAGGACATCATGTTTTGTTTCCAGATAACTCAACATTTTTTATGGTTTCATTGATTCAGCAAACAGTACTTCACCACATACAATATACAGTAGCTTTTTTCCAAGGGACCTAAATAAAAACTTCAAATAATACTTGTATTTTCTGCATTTTTATTGTATAGTTTTATCTGTCTCTTTACTCGCGTACGCAAGAATATATCCATTGCAACGTTGATATAACTACAAACAGCAAAATAAACACGTGAAACTAACAGATCGAGCAGACAGAAGACCAAATCATCGGCACCCTTAGTTAATCTACTCAGAATGTAGCTATAGTGATAAAGGTGGATTCAATGTGAATGTTGAATTTAGCTCCTGTTCACCTTTTTCTTAGTGGAGCGTCTGAGATCTGACGCTGTAACAGATTTAACCACTGGAATGTCATGTTAACATTATCTCCATAGATCGTTTCGTTATCAGACACATAAGCTATACAATATAGTGTAATCTAGTTGACGAGATACTCTCATTATGTTATAAGTGATAATATTTTCCAATTATTTTGTGAGGCAGTACCATAAAATAAAATAAAATTATTTTACAACATACGATATAACGCAAATTTATTTAGTGGTGTTGATCGCCTCCCTACTACCCCCTGGATCATAGGTTCATAGAGGTTCTCTAAGAACCACTCGTGTACATATTCTGAACTAAAATATAAGTAGGAGCCGTATCTCAGCATTCAGGTAGGAATGTCTGACGGCAGCTTTCAAAGAATAATTTAATGAGTTCATATCACATGGCACTAGACAATATTACATTACCGGCACCCTTAGTTATCTTCACGTAACGTAACTATAGTGAAAATGATTGATTCAATGTGAATGTTGACTTTAGCTCCTGTCCATCTTTCTCTTAGTGCAGTGTCTAGAATGTGACGCTGTCACAGACTTGACTTCTGGAATGTCACGTTCGTCTAAAGAAATACTACACAGTCGTTGACTAAGAAACTCAAAATAAACTCTTCCAGACACCATAGAAGAGTAAATTATAAAATAAAGTGCATTCTAGTTAACGAGATAGTCTCATTGTATTATAAGCGATCATCTTCTCTAATTTTTTGCGAGATAATATCGTAAAATTAATTTCATTATTTTACAAAATACGATACTATGCCAATTTATTTAGTGGTGTTGATCGCCTCGCTACTACCCCCTGGATCTACACGTAACGTAACTATAGTGAAAATGATTGATTCAATGTGAATGTTGACTTTAGCTCCTGTCCATCTTTCTCTTAGTGCAGTGTCTAGAATGTGACGCTGTCACAGACTTGACTCCTGGAATGTCACGTTCGTCTAAAGAAATACTACACAGTCGTTGACTAAGAAACTCAAAATAAACTCTTCCAGACACCATAGAAGAGTAAATTATAAAATAAAGTGCATACTAGTTGACGAGATAGTCTCATTGTATTATAAGCGATCATCTTCTCTATTTTTTTTTGCGAGATAATATCGTAAAATTAATTTCATTATTTTACAAAATACGATACTATGCCAATTTATTTAGTGGTGTTGATCGCCTCGCCACTGCCCCCATGGATAATAGGTTCAAAGAGGTTCTCTAAGAACCACTCGTGTGGATATTCTAGACTACAATGTCAGTATGAGCCGCATCTCATCATTCAGGTAAGAATGACTGACTACAGCTTTCAAATTAAAAAAACCCCAAATCAAAAGGCATCAAGTCACGACGTTTCACACGTAATGTTATTATAAGCACACTACAAAGACATCTGGGGACGGGAACGCTTTTAAATAGGTGTACATAATATTTTTTTTAATTTATGTTCAATCAAAAATTCAAATATTTGCCAACAACCTTTATTTCTAAATACAATGGTGTAATAAAAAAATGTATTATACATGTGTATTTTTATTTCAAATACCATTAAGTGTTTAGAAATGAGGAAGGGAGAACAACAACAGCGCACCTAACGGTCTCAGTCTAAACTATTTCAGCCAACAACCTGGTGGACAGGAACTGAACTAGACATTACTGGTCGTCTGGTAGCCATTGGCAGAGGCTATTCGATCACTAATTCATCCGTCACTGTCAATTTTAAGAGAAAAGCAATATTATCGAAACCGTCATATTTTTTAGATGATTTTAGGTTAATGTTACTTAGCAAATACTTACTAGAATAACTTATACAAGAAAATTTGAAGAAAAATTTACCAACTCATCCAAACTTTTAAGTCGTTTTTTAACTTACTAATTAAAAATAAAAATATCTTTTAGGAACCCTAAAATATAAAAAAAAAAACACTTCAAACAATCTTTTAAAGTTATATTTTGTACTGCAGTTGGCTTTTTTGAGACCTCTCTTATATTCAGTGTAAGCAGTAAGATTTGCTTCATGGAATCTTTATGTTTAGCATGTGACACGAAATACACCATAATGTTGTGTTACCTTATATTCTTTCTAACATTCGAACCGTGCAAAATTAGTTTGCCTGCATATGGTTGCTTAATAGATTAAATTGTTAGTTTAGTAAGCGACTTTTACGGAATGTTTTGTTCTTTGAGGTTGTAGTTCTTTAGTTCATCTTTTACTTGTAATTGTGGCATTTAAACGTCCGTTCCATAACTCATCTGTGAAACGAAATGCACAAAATTGTATGCAAGTTCTATTAAAAAGATCTGGATTATGAAAGACAACACTTCACTCATTTTGCAATGATCAATCAATCCCTAGCATATCGTGTCTTCCTTCAGTCAGATCTTGAGGCCGTAGGTTTAACTGCAGACCAAATAACTGATAGATCACAACGTCAACTACTGAGTATTCACAATAGTAATAAAACCTAATGGAATTTCTTCGTTGATAAAATAAAGCCTGTATCACTACAAAAATCCAAAACCATTGATAAACTATTTTAATGTCAATGAATATCACTCTTTCAGCAAAGTTACGGATGCGAAATTTGAAAATTTCGTCAAAAAGCTAAGTAAAATGTCATGTAAATGTTACGTTAAGCTCCAACTCTGCTTCCTCTTAGTGTAACGATTGGAATCTGATACTGTTACAGACTTGGGACCTGAACTCTGGGTGTCAGGATCGTTAGGAGAGATCCAATGAATGTCGGCGACGAAGAAGTTCTAAATGAATGTGAAATAAGGTGAACTTACCATTCAAACGTAACATTTTTATTTTACCATGTAATGTTATGTTTTGAATGTTTATTTGGGAAACATATTAACCAAACAAGCAAGTTGTATTAACCACTCTTCGTCAGCAAATTTATCTGCAAGCTGAAGATTAGATCTCAAAATAAGACGTATTTGGGCTCAGTAGCTTTTAAATAGAGATAATCCAGATTCTCCTGTTATGTGATAAGGGATTGGTTTCTAAAAAAGCATGTTCTCTTCTATTACTTCACCCATTTCATATCGGACGAAATACGAAATTTGCAACACAACTACCAACGTCAGTCGATTTGGTTGATTTGTATTGAAAAAACTGACTTTTGTTCAGTTTAACGTGTTTAGCGATATCGGAAATTGTTCGTGCTACTGAGTGATTTTGACAGTTGAATATTATTTTTAGCTTTAAAGCTTCTTGGGACTTATCAACAGCAGCAGGAAGTATCAATTCTTCTGCTACTGTAGGAGGTTTGGCAATTTCGACGCTTAAATAACATAAAGCATGAGGAGAATGCTCCTCATTTTTACTCATTATTCAGTAATTTTTCTAATAGTTTTCTTCACAGTCTGCCATTTGTTCAAACAAGCCTACAAGTTTATCCTTGAGTCCACGATGTTTAGTTTTTCAGGTGACATAGCGTTTTCGATAGTTTCATAGATTCACCGAACAGTACTTCACTACAAAAGACATATTGCGAATTATTTTCAAGGTACGTAAACACAAACTTTTTAGTTTGATTTCCCTCGTTCCTCACAGAAGCACTTATTTTTAAAAACAATCTCTATTACAACGTTGAAGTACCTACCTCAAAAAGGCCAAATAAACACGTGGAGAGTCTTAGACACCCTGAGTTAGTTCATAAAATATCCCAAAGGTAGCGGCACAGACTGGTCACGCTCGTTTACAGGATTAACGAAGAATAAAAAATTTATAAAATGAATTCGTATTCATCACGTATTATCGGTTATTACTGTCGTAATTTTATTGGAATAATAGATTTAGCTATTATCAAATACAGTATTTAATGAGAGAGTTCCGTAAAATAAAACCACGTTACAGCATACGAACACATTCATTTTGTTGAGCACTTCACCAACACTTTACCCCAAGTATTACAATTTACTGTCCGAGGCCGTCAACATTTCAGAGACAAATAAGGGAATCGTGGGTCCATACAGGTTCTCTGAGAACTACTGGTGTAGAAGTTTTAGTGAAATAAATAATTACAACATGAGCCGTACCTCAGCATTCAGATAAGAATAACTGACCACAGCTTCAAGAATTAATTACAGGTATTAACTGACAACATGTCAAACAATCGGTGGTTATCAAAGCATGTCACTTTTGTTTAAAGTTACTACTAAGTTACAAAGTTACTTAAAGTTGCTACAATAAAACTTCGGATGGGAGCGTTTTGATATGACGCTATAGTTTTGTTCTCTTTTCATTTATATTTTGGACAGTTAAAACATTTGAATCAATGCTAAAGTTTTAAATACAGTATACTGTTAAACAATTCAATTACCTGTTGTATTTTCATTTTATATAACAATAATTATTTAGTATTGAGGAAGAGAGAACGACAACAGCGCACCTACTAGTCTCAGTGTGAACTAACTCAGCCTGTCCTGGTGGACAGGAACTGAACTGGCACTGCTGCTTGTTCCCTGGAGGTAGAACTTATTCTTTTATTTAACGCTGAACATTCTCGGAAAATTAATGCATAACTTGAGGCTGTTCTACATTTTGCTACAGAAATATTTTTGACAAAGTTTAGTTAGTAATAAAGTATAAAACCACTGAAAACATCTTAACCAGTCATTTTGTATTCATGAAAAATATAATAGTTAGTAAAATAGTAGAATAGCTCATCTTTTATATAAACATTGAGTACAACACAAACTTCATCTCAAATCTTTTGTTTTAATATTAGAGGTACCAAGTTACACTTCTAAAATGGTTAAAGCTATTCATTTTGGCGATCTGGTAACAGAAAGCTTCGTATAATTGTAAGCCTATAGCAAAGCAATGCGTGACGTGTACTGGTCCTAATATCTCTTTACAATGACAAAATAACTTCTACCAATGACCACTAGGCGCACTGTATGGCTAGTTCAGTACCTCTCCACCTACTGGTTACTCCACCTGGGTTACTGGCTGAGTTAGTTTATACTGTGACGGGTAGGTGCGCCTTTGTCGTTCTTTTGTTTTCAGTCCTTAACAGTCATCGTTAATAAAATTAAGTTTAAAAACGTTTAATACAATTTTTAACATACTATTGTTTTATATAATTTAAAGATCAACAGTATAATTTGATTGTGGTACAGTAGTAATAGTAATAGAAAAACAAATGGAACGTTATTTAATATTGTTCTCGTTCACAGATTAACGCATGTTATCTTTATAACCGAACGTCGTTTGTTTCAATTTGAAGAAAGAAGCTTAATAGTATTCAATTCAAACCACTAATTTTGAAAGCTGTATGCAGTCATTCTTACTAGAATGCTGAGATACAGCTCATTACATTAATCACGTTATATTACATTATCTAATTATTTGTTATCCATTTCACTTAAATGATATCCGATCGGCTTACTTCGACAAGACTTTCAGTTTCTGATATGATAATATTCGGCCCTGATAACCTCCAAAAAATAATTTCTTTGTTCCCATAGGACTTGCTTTTTGTGTGTATCAAACATGTTTTACTAAATGAATAATACTAAAAGAGGAAAGCTATTCTGGCAAGGCTCACACTGTTACCTCTACTGTTGGAGTCCACTGAGTACTATGGTGATGAATTCATGACGAGTCGCTGGATGTATGAAAGTATTGAGATTAGCGAAATTGTGCCGAATTAATTCACACCTGTGCTATAATAAACCGTTTCTACGACAAGAAAATTGCCCTTTATATAATACAGTGTGTGTTAAAAAGTATGGATACGCTCTGTTCAGTAACACTACGTTTCGAGATCTGCAATCTGATTGAGGAGATATTTTATAGGCCTCTAATAATAACATTCATTTCTATAAAGTTCATTAACACGAGATTCAGGTGAAATGTGTATCTTAATTGCTTCACGCAGTTCCTCATTGTTGGTTCTATCTGTTTCATTACTATTATTTCTTGGACCAAACAAACGGTTTTGGACCAAACAAAAATTCTTCTTATATGCCGCGTTTTATCCAAAATTAAACTATTCAGTTATTATGAATTTTATTGAATAAAATATTTCTTGAGTAAAAAAACTCATGTCTAATTATATTCGAGTATTTTGAACATAGTGTATTAAATATGACAGAAAAAACTAGATTTATCACATCTATTGTATAGCCTATCCAACTGTAAATGAGGGTAACTTTTGTTACCCTCTATCTTATTTACAATGTTCCAGGCACATGATCTAGAACTGTTTATCAGTGATATATCGACATAATTTTCCAAACCTAACCTATTGGTCAACTGTATTTCCTTTTTAGCTGTTTGATATATTGGATAATTAATTGCCATAATTTCATTTCAAAATGAAATAAGAGCACATCTTCTTTGAGCAAAAGCTCTGGGAGAATTCAAAGCCGTGTGTACAATGTCAATGTATAAAGACCAGTTTGCTCTTAACACCCCCCCCCCCCACACAACACAACCAACTGACCCCATAAATGAAGGCCACGACACATATGAGACCCTAGTCATAGTCAACTGTTGATCCACAATGTTTGTTATGTTACAATAGATGATTTTGACGCTATGTGAGAACAGTACCATACCCCTTGTATGATTCACTTAGGTAGGAAGGTGTCGTCTAATTCGCTGGGATGTCACAGTGTGTGTCTAAGAATAAAAACATACAATTTTTCAGTCATTAAGATCGTCAACTAAATTATTGGAGCGGAAAGTAAATACACAACTTGAGCCCATTTGTAATTTTTATTATAGGAAATTTGTTTAATTAAGTTTTAATTGTTACAATACTAAAAACATCTCTACATTTCACGATAAGTGTACCCTATTTACACATATTAATAAAAATATTTAAAAACCAACGAATAAAACAAGTTTATATACACATTATTTAAAATACTCGTACGTACTTGATTCAAATGTTTATCCAATTTCAATTTCCAGGGTGTCAAGTAATGTTTGTTGAATGTTGACGGTTAAAGCTACATACTAAGTTATCATAGTGGCATAGTTGTCAGAAAGTGTTATATAATCGTCAGCCAGTAGTTAAGTAATGTGTGATGTGCTCTGGTCCTAATGTTATATTTGATAAAAGGATTACTTCTGCCAATGACCGCTAGGTGAACTGTATTGCTAGTTAAGTTCCTGTCCACCAGGTTACTGATGAGTTAGTTTGGACTGACTCAGGTAGTTGCGTCGTTGTAGTTACTCTTTCTCAGTACAAAAACAATTGGTAGCATTGTATTAAAATATTTAACTTTAGTAGGAATATTTTTTTGTACAATAAAAATATAAAAATAACAGAACTGTAACCTAATTTAAATTACTCCCGTTCCTCAATTTAATAGTAATATATATATAATATATAGTAATATATAATATATAATATAAACTCATATATATATATATATATATATATTTATATATTATATATATATATATATATATATATGAGTCTCAGCATTCAGCATATATATATATATATGCTGAATGCTGAGACTCAACTCTCGCACTTCTATTATGCGCTTTAATTAAAATAATGATGGTGAGCTTGCGATGATAACAGTTTGGACCAAACAAAAATTTTTCTTTTATGCCACATTTTATCCAAAATTAAACTATTCAGTTATTGTGAATTTTATTGAATAAAATATTTCTTGAGAAAAAAAAATCCTGTCTAATTATATTCCAGTATTTTGAACATAGTGTATTAAATATGACAGAAAAAAAAAAACTGGATTTATCACATCTATTGTATAGCCTATCCACATCTTATTCCTTCATTATTACACAGGAGTGGTCATTTTCCACTGGAATACACTTTATTCTTTTTTGAAACCCCTCATACACAATTACAGGCTCTATGCGTTAAAACATGTTATTTAGTGCACAATTTAAATGAGGCAAACTGCAGTCATACCTATGTGCTTCAAACACAAGATAATATAATGAAAGGCTAGACCTATCATAATATAGCCGACACATATCATTTACACAGAAAAGTAGAAAACTATTAATTTTTAATATGTTGTTGTGAACTAACCAAAATATTTTTTTAATTATCTGGATGCTGTGTGAATGCAGTCTACCTCATAAAGACCGACGCCCTGAACTCCTGGAGATGACTCAGAACAAGTAGACGGACAGACATGCGATGCGAGTGTGCAGGGACGTAACTAGACTATGTTTCACCCCGGGCAAGAATTTAATTTGGTGCCCCCCATCTAGACCTAGATAAGCTATAGTAAGTCAATCTAACCTGAATGCAGAGATGCAGCTCGTTTCTTGCATCTTAGAAGAAAATCTTATCAATGATGCGTCTGCCTGCATTATATGACAGTTCTTTTAGCCGTAAAAACCTCTAAATAAGACTTATTTTGTTGTTTCCTTAAAACTGGTTCTTTCTTGTTTTATTACATAAATAATATTAAACTAGAGAAGCTCTTCTGGCAACGCTCACACTGTTGCCTCTTCTTTCGGAGTCCACTGAGTTTACTATGTGATAAATTCATGACAAGCTGCTGGAATATAAGATAGTATTGAAGTCTGTGTAATCGTGTCTGTAATAATGTACGTAGATTACTGTAAAAAGACATGTACTATAATAAACGCTCCCCCACGACAAGCGAATTAAGTATCGATTAGAAATATCTAAAATTCTGGAGTTTAAAATAATATGGGGAAAGGATATCTAGTGATGATTAGGATTGCTTCTCTCCAGGGATCCAAAACACTTTCCTATCCTGAAACGTAGGCCACAGTTGAAGTACCTTTCCCAGATTACATATATGTATCGTGCATGATGATGATGTGTTTCTCCTTCAATTAACATACTAATTGCAACTAGAAAACTGTTCAGTTTCTTTGTAGATGTGATAATCGTTGGATTTTAACATATCACAAAATTTCCGATGGAGTTTTTTTTGTACTTTTTCCTAATTAATAAAAATTTTCTTTTATGTCAAAATCATATGCAGGACTTAAAAAATGTTTTAGCGTGTTACTATGATCTAATTATATTTAACCACATACTTACGTATGTACGTTGATATATATTTTGACATGTCTCTATCTTTTACTGAATATGTTGGTAATCTCCCATCCTCCTTAAATTTAATACTTTTTTTACCTCATGCATTTTGAAACTGAATATACTAAAAGTGATATACATCTATAATTGCCTATTTTTCTATTCTGTCTACAGTTTCGTGACCAGTTATGTATATATGTCCAAGTGTCCATTAAAAAACAGTTTTTTTAAATTAAATTGAAAGATTTCAAATATTACGTTTGGTATAAGAGTTACATTTGTCTATTAGGCGTTGTAATCTAATTTTGATAATTGCGTTCATTATTTTAGTACGGAATGAAATTATAATGATTGGCCTGTAGTCTATTCAGAATATTTCATTAATAGATTTATTTGGAGCAATTATTATGATTATTACAATGTCATTGGGATGTCCATACTTCCTATTTAATTTTATAAAAAAGCTTCCAGGAACGATTCCATTGGTGAATAAACATTTAATATGATATCCTATGAAAGATTAGGGGTGGTATTTATTACCAATAGCTAAAATTAATTATTGTATAGTAAAATCATTTTTAGTGGTTATTATGGGCCTGTAATAGTATAAGTGTTTTTTTATTCAATTCATTAACACGAGGTACATGAATAGGTACAACGTGGTTTGCAAATGCTTCACACAGTTTCCCTTTGTTGTTTATAAATGTTTCATTGTTGGCATCGTAATTTTTTACATTTCAACTTCTTGATAATGTTTCCAGGCACTCGAACAAGTCCCTTGCAACAATGAAATCACTGACAACTGAACTCACAATGGGTATTGCTCCTAATATTGTTTTAATTAATGAATAACTTCCGCCATTGGCTACCAGGCGAACAGTATTGCTATTTCAGTTCTTGTCCACCAGGTTACTGGCTGTGTTAGTTTTGAACTGTGACGGGTGTGTGCGCTGATGTTGTTCACTGGTTATCAGTATGACACAATTATTGGTATTTTAAATATAACTATATAAGTTTAATACATTTTTAACCGTATATTTTATTTCAACATTAGAACTTTGAAAAATACTTTGAACGTCATAATATATTAGAACATATAGAACCTTAACCTTATTTCGTAACATTCCCATCCCCAAAATTACTTGTAGATTTATATAAAAGTTAACATTTACTGCACTGGTGAGTTCTTTGTCATTCGAATTGAAGATTTGTAGATTTTGGAAGCTGTAGTCCGTTATTCTTACTTGAATGTTGAGATACAGCTTATTCTTACATTTCGCTCTTTATTGGACTATATACTTCATGAGCATCCCTATTTACAGACGCTCGAGGGCCAAAAATTAAATCTTGAACTTAATTGATGGCCTTATTAAAACTCCAAATCAAAAACAGCTATATTAGATATATAAAGTTATAAATAAAACAACTGGTAAAATATTATTTTTGTTGATCCAAGGGTTCATTTTACACAATTGAAAAGTACTCAGATAAAATAATTTTCCAGTAAATATTTATATGTCAATGGGAATCAATATATATATATATAATTTTTCAGTGTGATTATTGTGGCCGATCAGCTTATACCTCCAAAAAGCGAATACCCACCTCTAATATTGTTTTGTAGCCAACCTCATGAGTTGAAGTAGAGACGCATCAGAAAATTTGCTTTTATATTGATTTTTTTTATAAACTTCATCGATGAGAATACACTTTCACATAAATAGGTAATGCCAAACATTAATGACATTTTTAGTCCAACATCTCTAAATGTTGGTAAATCTCTCTTTTGGAATTAATTTGAATAATCGTGAGCTTTTTCCTGTCTTGTCATTTGAAACATGTTGTAGTTCAGGTGGTTGGTCTTCAATTGTAGCTAAAAGAGGATTATAATAAAGCAGTAGACTACTTTTGAGGTTTTCAATTTCGAAGAATGTTGTAGCCTATTGATATCGTCAATTATTTCTTGGAATTTAGAACTACAGTTCGAAAACTTATTTTTTATTCTTTAGCTGAATGAAAAAAATACGAAATAGTATAAAGTTCCGGTTGTCCAAGGTTTGTTTGAACACTTTAACTTAGTGCGAGATCCATTCATGTTGCTTAGAAAATCTGATATTGTTCGATTATTTCTTGTAGACTTAAGTTCAAAATGTTAATATGATTAGTCCAGTCCTGTTAGAAAAGTTAATTTAAACAAAAATTCTGGATCTTATTTTCAAGTTCAGTTGTGTCAGATGGCACATATTTGTTTAGGAATGCAGGAATGTCTTTTTCCTATAGCAAACAATCGTTCCGTGCACTTTCCTGCACTCGACCACCTTACATGGTTGTATAATAGGAAGTCTCCATATTCTGCCTTTGTTTCCTTGTTAAAACTAATTAAGATGTCTGTGTAAAAAGGCTTGAGTTCCACCTGTGATCAGATTTATAATTTTAGTCATTTGCATAGTGAATAATGCAAATACATCGCCTATAATTGAACATGCATTTTTTTATGCCAAAACGTATTTTTAAACATGAAACAATATTTCAAATGGCTATAAGATAAAATATCTTACTGCTTCAAAATCCAAAGTGTTTCGTTTGTAGTGAGGAGATGAAAACTGGGATTAAAGGTGAAAATAAAATAGCGTTTCATTACAAGAAAAATTAAAACAAAAAACACATTAAAAAACGCTTTTTTAGCATTCTGATTTTGGATTGATGAATATACTTATACTATGTACTATGAACATTCTTGTACTATTTTAGTTGGAACTAAACCAACTATGACTTTCTAATAAATGAATGTAGTTTGACGTCATTAATTCATGTAGCGATACCAGTGAGATTGGCTATAATTTTGCACAGAGTTTTGTTTTGTATGGTTAAAAAATATAACTTAAATAATATTGAAGGCACTTGGAGCAGTTGGAAAAAGTTTTAAATAGTACTAAATGTAAATAAACAAATACTTTTTCAATACGGTTTACTTTTTATCCAAAAGAGTAGAGTATTGTTTTATTAATATTTAGTAATATTTTATGTAATACTGTTTTCTATCATATTAAATACCTATATTTCGTTTAAAACAAAAATATAGCTATACTATGGTACAATCTAAAATCTAATGTCAACGTTAATACAATCATGTGGTATGGTATTTGAATTATCTCTACAACTAAGAGTACAATGGCGATGTACGTATTTTTGTGTACAAGATGTTGGACAAGTTTTTTTCCTTTAAAATAGTAAATGTTACATCGTTTTGTTTGTTACTTTTTATAAAAATACATGGCTTAGACAGTTGTTTATTCAACACTAAAAAAATAATTTTCAAGATATAACAACAGTTGAACTATACTCCAATTGTAATAACATATCACGCCCTTAACATAGCCACATATAGTAACGTACCATGCTACGCCCTCTTTGAGAAGTTTAAACACTACCTTATGTAAACTGAACCACACCCCCAGCATTATTTACTTAGGTTGGAAGGTGTCATCTAATCCGCTCGGATGTCATAACTCTGAGAGGCTATTTACTAGTCATTAGGATCAGTAACTAGATTATTTAAGCGAGTACCTATAGTCTTGAATTCACTACTTGAGTCCATTCTAAATGTTTATTCTTTTTTTATTATTCTCTCTATAGTGAAAGGGTTAGTAAAATTCCTGAAACAAATTTCTGTTTAAATTGTGATAAATTTTTTAAATTGATTATTTTTACCTGAATCGTATTTACGCTTATTTCCATCACTAATATATTAGTATTAATTCAGAAAGGGTTGATGGCGAGACTCTAAGACAAGTTGGGACCGACCTGGATTTGATTATGTATATTTATGTATTAATGTATTATTAAAACACGCAATTCAAAGTAACCAACAGATAAAGGAAGAATATTACATTATAGCTAGTCAAATACACAGGGTTAAAAAAATCTCGATATGATATCAGTAATATATTATATTAAATATGATTACAACTAACAAATATTATGATTTAGTGAGAAAAAAACTTCTGTCAATGGGCACCAGGCGAAGAGTGTAGCTAGTTCAGTTCTAGTCCACCAGGTTACTTGATAAGTTGGTTTAGTCTAGAATTGTTAGAATGCGTGGTTACTGTTCACTTGTGTTAGTACTGAACAATTTTTGTAAGATTAGTTTGTTTTTTTTGTAAAATATAAACACAAAAAGACTACATCTCTAACCTTTACTTACAAACGTCCCTGTTCCCAGAATTACGAGTAATAACTTTATAAAATTTTTTCAAAAACTGAAAAAAATTGCTTCATCATGAGTAACAATTACGGATTATACCGGAAATTGTTACCTTACGTATAATCCATACGTAGGTATTTTTCATTTCATTTTTCATTTTACGTAGGTACAGTTTGAACATGTTAATGAGTTCATATACTTAGCATTATAAAGAAACACATAGTTAATTGTTAATTAAATGTTAACCGATGAGCTTGTCTGGATAATAATAGTTCCTGAACTGGTAATATTTTGCCCTATAAACCTCTATATAAGGGAAGGTCTTTCGGCAGTTTTGACACTGTTACTTCGTATTTTGGTCTTTACAGAATTTACTACTATGTTGATTGTTTCGTGATAAGCGCATGGATATATGACAGTATTGAGGTCAGTGCAGTCGTGTCGGAAAAAATGGTTTTATTTTAATAAAAATAGACTTGATTTCTCTTTTTTATTACTTTGAGTGAAGAACTTTACTAATTTAAGTTTCTTCTTCGTAGACTAAATGTGTTATGATGTTAAAGACTATTTTTTTTTATTTTTCTAATGTTGATAACCGAGTAGAAAGGTAATACAAGAAAGGAGAGTATTTAGAAATTCAACAGAATACAGACCTTAATTAAAACCTACATGATGGCTTAGACCGAATACCCGTGTGTTTGTTCTCACAGGCTAGATCGTTGTAACAAAACTTGCATACAATTGCATGGTGCATTTCAACTCACAGATGAGGTGCTACAATCACAAGTAAGTAACGTATAAGAACTAATTTTGTTTTCTAAGAGTTTTTTAAAGAGTATAAGGACATAACAGTATTATAGTGGTTTGGTATAAAATTTTGCTAAACTGAAAGAGCTCCCATGACACGGACCTTATTGCTTTAAAGGTCAAGGAGAAATTCATCGGTATCCGATGTACGACCTTAAAAGGCTAATCACTCTCGTATATTTTCATTATCACCTCAGTTGTACGTTGCATACGGTTACGACAGGACATTGCAAATAGCATACCTACTGACTAATACACACAAACTTACAAAAAACACCAGATGTAATTAGGCACTAGGAGCAAATCTAACCGCTCAGAAACACGTTTAATCAAAAAATATTCTGTAGATATAAAACAATTACAAACCAAAAACAATCAAAGAAACCTAGGGCTCATAAAATCGCTGTAGTTTATAATTCACAAATTATATATCTTCTTCTATTAACTCCTAGACAACCTGGATAGGATCCATAAATAAAGGAAATGAGAATAGCTTTAAAATGTTACATTTTGTGTACTATTGGATTATCATGCCTCAAAGCATATAGTTCAGTAGTTTTATTGTAAGACATATACAGTACAATTTTTTTACCTAATCGAAGGTAAGTGACTGAACTACATATGAATTTATCAGTAAAAACTGCCACTCTCAAGCATTACAATAGGCTGTGTTATAGTGTTAAATAGTATTATTTTATTAATTATACCTAACGGTAAACCAAAGTTCATTGCTGCTGTAACTGCCATTTCTTCTGTTTGTAATAAAGTAAATTAATTATCAGAATGATTGTAAAAACACATGTTTATTATATTGCACATTTGCTATTTATAACCGAAATTTTAATAAAGAGCAATACAAATTAATTAATTTATGAATAGGAAAACAATATAAATAATAACTAATAGACATGTTCTTTCAATAAAAATAAAGCAAATAAAGTTAACTTATTGTTTCAAAAATAAAATGGAACTAAAAATTTAACTTTCCTTATTAAAATCAAATATATTCAAAGATTTCAAAACTAATTCAAAATCAAATGTAACTTTCTCTATATATGAACGGGGCTCAATTAAAACTGAATTAAAACGTTCCTGAAGATTTTTAGTATTTGGGTTACAACCTATTACTGTTGGTTTAGACTCAAAATTTAAACAGTAACAACTATGTTTCACCTAAAAAAATTTATAAAGTACATACTTTATATCTTGATGTATACAATATTTTTACTAAATGGTACTTTCAAGTAACTATTAAATTACTAAAATAATTGAATACTATACTTAGAACAATACTTGCATGACGTTGTACTTTCTTGAAATCTTGAGTTATTTATAAGTAAATTTAAACCTTCTTATTTCTCCTTTGTATCAAAATAATACAATAATCCCTGTAAAAGAAAGCTAACATTAGTAGAGAACAAATTTCCCGTATAAAAATTGTTATACGACTATACAGAGCTACTTACGCTAATTTAACATATTCGGGTATTTATCTGAGTCAAATGTAATCTTTACGAATGAAGTAAGTACTAGGTAAATTATTGACTCTTCTTTTAACCCGGTGCGCTTGGATAATTCCCTAACTCACATTCTGTGTCTGCGAGGATCTCAACCTCTGACAATTTCTCGCTCTATAATGTATTATACTATGAAGTATATTCTAAACAGATGGTAAAAAAACGTATAGAAATAAGTCTTGGGAATTAAATAAATTATTTACCGTTTTCATATTTTTAAATTTGACAGACAGACTTTTGTCCAGCAATCTATATTTCAATGTCTGCTTAGTGACTCTTTAGTAATTCTTATACAGGAAATTCGTTCTCAACTAACGTTAGCTTTCATTTACAGGGATTATTGTATTATTTTGATATAAAAGGGAAATAATAAGAACGAAATTCATTTAACAGTTAACGCAAGTTTACAAGATAGTACATGTCCGTTGCAAGTATTGTTCCAAGTAAAGTATTCAATTTTAATAATAATTTAAAAGTTAGTGTTGTAAGAAACATTTC
>NW_025777649.1:0-83441 GCF_021130785.1 Homalodisca vitripennis | reverse complement strand
TTTACTAAGTATTAAATGTTGCATGTTATCAAACAATAACATGTAATTTTAAAATAGATTATATTTCTCGACATAATTGGATGTTTTCATTCCCAAAAGCCTTAAAATCGTTATTGTCGCTTATTGGTTAAATTTCTTAAGTGGCATTACAACCTTTATAGATTAAAAATTATTTGGACATGTGAATAAATCCATACACACACATGATTTTTGCTATTTTTACTTAAGTAAGATTCACTATGAAGAGCACAAATATGATGTATACACATCACTAATATCAGGTAGGCTTAAAGTATTTATTCCAGTTTTTTGTAGCCGATGAAATATTTCTATTAATAATTAAATATCCGTGGTTATCTACTTATTGCTTCCATTATAGGCAAAAGTTTTCAGATTTTATCACAAATATATAGATTTTACTGCTATTAGCAGATAGTCCATTGGTATGATCATCATTCTTGTCTTAGTGACAATATTTAAAGGCCAGTTATTTGATGAAGCTATTAAATTGGAGAGTACAATTTTCTTAGTAAGCAGAAGGGAATAATATTATTTCTATGACAATAACTATTACAGTTGGTTTTGAAGGTTCCTTGAAGAATTTCTTTTGCCCAATGTTTAACTGTTTAACAGTGTTTAATGATATTTCATTCAGTATTTCGTTAAAATTCTTTTTCTTTTTGTATAGCCTATACAATGGAGATGTGAAATCAGAGTGATCGACTTGCTAAGAAATATAGTATATAATAAAATACTTCACTTCTCATACTTTGATCGATTTTGTTGCTTTAGTGTGTCATAAAACTTACAATGCTATTGCGTAAATGCTATAGACCGGAGGGAGGTAAATGCAATACTTTGTAGGTATGTGTTTGAGTATTTTTAAAATGTTGGTTCTTCAATCAACACTGTCAATTTCTGGTATAGTTAAACGTTTCAATGGAAAATAATATTTCAGATGTAATTTTTACAATAATTATACATTTCTGACATAGCCTAAGGGACTTGTTTTACATTTTATAGAGCTATGCTACGGGTATTTTATTATTTTCCATTATTAAAACGGCCGAATAAAACAAAAATTTGCTTAAAATATATAAAGTTGAAATGCAGAACAGAGATAATGTGACAGATGATGCACACGACACATCTGCATGTGTTGGACGACGACTGACAGTGGAGATAAGGTTGTGGAAATGGTAAGGGAGGGGGAGGGGTTGATATCATTTATTGCGTTGTGTCAAGCTACGCCGGAGGTTTTCACTGGGGTAATATTTTCTTACTGAAGGTTATACACGAGGTACTAGTATCTAAGGAAACGCCTAAAAATTATATTTAGCAATTTGGTATATATATATATATATATTTATATATATATTATAATTATATATTATATATATATCATACCATTATATATATATATATATATCATGGTGTGTGTGTGTGTGTGTGTGTGTGTGTGTGTGTGTGTGTGTTTGTGTGTTTCTGTAACAGATTACATAAGAATGGAGCTTTCTTTTGAAATAAGAAATAGTATAAAATGTATATATGTAGATCTAATATGTATGTTTCATGGACCTTAATTACTAATTGTGACAATTTTGAGTATTTTGTTCATATACAAATATCTTTCTAGCTATAGTATACAATATAAAATATAATAGCATTTCTATAATTTGGCCTATTACCATGATCAGACTAATTACCTTATCTTATTATCGCTTATAGGAAGTTTGGTAAAACAAGCCTCATATATACGCGTAGCAAAGGACTTAAATTAGCCTGCATGTACATTAAAATAAACTCTTGTAATTAACCTGCCAAATTAATACCTTGCTTTATGGCAAATTATGAAAACTTCATCAGAGGACAGTTTATTTATCTGTAAATCATCATTATTTGAAATTACAGATTTAATTATAAAAGACCGTCTCCCTGAGTCTATGAAAATTACCAATTTAGTAAAATATTGTTTTTGTTTCCAAAAAGTTATACGGTCAGAAGTATTACACGTTATTACGAAGTTTAGAGAAATAAATATATTGAATATGGTTTTCACGAATTGGGTTGCTCTTTTAAGTCAATCTCAAGAAGGTAACAGTTGTCAAGACGTTATAATATTACACGAGAACTGCCTTAATTGACCATCAGCTTAGGGAAACAGTACATCGTGAAATCTTGTTATCTCAAGGAGCTGATGGTTAATTTCTCAAGAGACTTTCACTAATGCATTCACTCTGACCGAGACCCTGGAGGCGAGTATTGATTCTGTGGTGTGGTCGTTCTTGCTGGAATATATTCCCTTGATATAACTTGGTACCTCCATATTATATCTATCTTTGTAAACTCAAATCAAATGACTTATTAATAATCATAATTTACAAAAGGGTAAGTTAACGATGAGTTTTCTTTAATTAGGTCTTTCGGTCATAAGGGTATATAAAAAATATGAAGTTCATTCAAAATAAAATAATTACCAGATATAAAACAATATAGTTAATTCTTGAGCTTAAGAGTTTGTATATATTTATGTTTGTGTCTGGTCAAAGAATAAAATTATTGCAGAGAGGCCAATGACACTTTTATGTTTATAATTCCCGTTTCGTAAGCCGCTAAATAGAGCGCTAACTGTACGGTTCAGGTGGCAAACAGTTTGTAACGTTTATGACACTTGATCACGCACTATAGTATTACCAAAGTTGGTACAACTGGGGCAGCGATATGGCGGCAATCACTAAGGGGGGGGGGGGGGGGAAGTACGACACTATCATAATAATCCGTGGGTCATTGATTTTAAACTCCGCCTGTGACTAAATGATATTTAATGTGCTGATGTAGCTAGACTTTTATACGTCACATGTTAAAACCTCGTTCGCTAAGATCAATGGAAATTTTTCGATAATGCTGAGCTAAAACCTCTTGAAGCGACAGGAACCATGATTGAACTCGATGTGTCTTATATAGTAATGAAGCTTCATGCAAACTTTAAACGTCTATAGTTCAGTTCGTTTTTTGAGATATCGTGTGAACGGACAGACAGAAATAACAAAAATGTTTCGTCTATAGCAGGGAAAAAATATATTATCCTATTTCATTATAACTAGAAGTAGTGGGTAATAACAACGATCTGAGTTTCACGCAAAATTACAAACGTGTTAAATGCAACACAACTAGCCACCTGTCGCAGCAATAAATTTCTCTTTCGTTTCTCCAGGCTTTGTTCCAGCTGGAGAACTCTTCATGATTTCTTTAGGCACTGGTCTAAAATAATTGCACGTTTTAATCTGCACAAACCTACGCAAAACCTCAAATTATAAGGATGAAGAATTAAACTAAATACATAGTTTCAGTGTTGCAGAGTATTAAACTTATAATACCAAATTCTAATAATCTATATTTTATGAATACACCAGTAATGTCACATTTTTTGCTTAATAGGTTAGGCTGTGAAGTATAACTTTAAATTGTAATATTACTTTGATTCTCAGTAAAAATTTTGATTAGATTTTACAACAGTTAACCTTTATATTATTCGCCGATAAGGAGGAAATGGTATACGTAATTTAAAATTTTGCCAAAAATAAACAGAAATTAATTCCAAAGTGGGAGACAACAGTGTCATTTATTAGAGGTGAAACATTGATGGAGAGTCTGTGGGCGGTAGAATGACGTTAAAGATTTATGTGTTTCTCATGTCTCCGTAAGAATGTTGGGAACCAATTACCTGAAATTTAGTTATTTATACATGGTAGTATTAGTATAGGATGACATAAAAACATTATGCTCTCTAATAGTTTTGTGTATTTGAAGTCTTCGTAAGAATGTTGGGAGTCATTGAACTACAAATGTATATATATATATATATTTACATCTATGCATTTCATGAAAATACTATCTTTGTACCAGTTATCTTTTTGAATATATTTTGTCTCAAGTTGTAACATTTTTGTTAACTAGTTTTAAATCAAATTTATCAATATGCTCATTGGCTTGTTACTATTAATGAGAAAAACAAGGGATTGTTCGTTTTTCAAAAACATCTTTTCTCCTAGGGACCCAAAATTTATAATTGAACCAATTAATAATACTTTTATTTATTATTTATTAATATTCTGAACCTCGTAAAATATATATATATATATATATATGTATATGTATTATATATATATATATATATATATATATGTATATATATGTGTGTATATATATATATATATATATATATATATATATATATATATATATATATATATATATATATTTCTTAATATTCCAAAACCGTAGCTCTTAAATTTTTAAAATTTAATAGTAATACTCTGACGATATCAAATGGATGTAAATTATTTATAGCCTACTATGTAATTATTCATTATTCCTTTATATTTTATATGAATATACTAAATGAAACCAAATGCATAATCCAATCTGATACGCAGCTTGATATGTAAAATAATATATCGCATACAATCTTTCTTGGAGATGATTTAGATAGTATATTCCTTACAGCTCCAGTTATTTTTATATTTAAAATAATGTTTGTGATATAGTAACTAAAATTATAACCTAGTTCAGAGCAATAACATATTTAATTTTTCTGCAAATTGTTACACAATAACATGTTTAAAATAAACCTAATTAATATCATCGTAATACTGCACTTTGGACCTGGCCAGACAATAAAGTGTGTATTGTGTCGTAGAGTATCTCGCAAGATTTCTATGCTACAACTGATAGCATAAAGAATATTACGAATACACATTCTTTTGATTTAAGATAAAATTCCAACAGAGTTTTAAAATAATAGTTTTATAAAATATAGCAGTGGTGTTTTTGAGACTATTTAGCAAAATTTTTAGAGTTGACGATCCCTACCAGCGGTAATCGAAACGTTTAAACCGTTTCTGTGGTAACAATCTACTGTTTGTGCAAATGAAGTCTAAGTACCTTTCTGGTCTTAAAAACAAAAACTGCGAGTCCATTATGTCTATGATAACTTTTATACAACGCTGGCAAATTAAAATTGGAAAATTACAATGTCTGGTACCCGAAAACCAAGTTTTAAATTATATAGTTATAACAGTTACACTCTCATAAGAATCAATATTCTATTAGTGTTTTGAATATAACCAGCACTGTTTTGGCAAACTATAAATTGTTAGATTAGATTTTTTGAAAAAATACAATTACTTCTGATAACATAAATTTAGCTTAACTCTTTATTGAGGGACTTTGTAATGTCTGCTGTCCATTATGTGATTTAGCAGCATTGTAAATATTTAACTGTCATTCTGAGATTGATTCATTATCTGACAGCTAAATGAACTAATATATCTAAAGCAGAGGAACAGAATCACTTTTTACAATGTAACAGAAAGTTGATATCCGTATAATTATATTAAAAGTTTATTGTCGCTTGTAATATTTAATACTTATGTAATCCAAATTTACATCTGATATAAATTTAGTAGGACTAATGTAGATCATGAAGGGATTTTGGAGTAGCTTTATTAAGTGAAAAACATAAAAAGTAGGATTTTTACGTTAAAATCTAAATTTACAGATGTTGGTAAATATTTAAATGAAAATTACAGCAGTAGAGATATCTAATGGTTTTGGGAAATTATGGAATTATAATATTACCAGAATCCTTTGCATTATTTAGAGTAAATGAAACAGTATACATCTTCATAGAAACTAAACGAAATTTTCTTGGATAAACCAGATCTTAAGAACATTTATTGTTAGTTTCTATAATTATACTTGATCAAAACTGTTGTCACTTTCTTACCGTTTGAAATAAAATTCCCTTTAGTATGACAGACATATCGTAACATAAATATTCAATATATTTATTTAAGTTTTTGTGTGAAAGAATTGTGAGTAACCCTGAAACGTTTTAAAAGCCTTCAGCTTAAAAGTAACAGGTCTTAAATCTATTACTTACACCATTAGTGAAGTAACTAAAGATTCAACAAAATACTCGTACCTTTGTATACGAACCATTATAGTTCCTGAACTAGAAATGTATTGAACAAATTCTACAAAAATTAAATTTTTGCACTGAATTCTAGGTTTGTATTGATGCCGTTATTTAAAATGTAATACTAACGAAGAAGTTTTTTGTATTAATACTTCAGTAGTAAAAGTTATGCTTACTATACGATAACAGCATGCACGAACAAGCACTCGAACTCGGGCCCTTAAGTTAATAAGTTGAGACAGAATTACTCAGCTACAGTATAAGATGTCTACTAGTTATATTCTAGTAATTATTTCTGCAGATCGTGCCCACTAGATGTGAAAGTAAACCTTTTGCATTAATATACTATCATTAATCTTGCTACATCGCATTAATTTTGCTATATTGTAAAATTCTTGTTGTGAAACGGGAACTATTTGACACTAAGTTTAAGCTAAAAGTTCTAAGGATTTGAAAATGTCCAGTACGCATTTATAACTGTCACACTTATATGGCCTGATTTTTGTTTCGTGTACTATGGGAGTGTACCTAACAAAATAAATGAAAATATTGTTTTTTTGCTAAGCTATTTACAGGTAAATAAATTATTACATAATTTTAAACACAATTTAACACGTCTATTTTAGTATTAGTCATTCTTTATAAACTACTTTCAACTTTGTGTTAGTATTTATGCTACTACCGAATACAGGGAAGATATCTATGAGACATAGCTAAGAAAATTGTTTTCTTATTAATCCTATGATTTTATCAGCTGTATGAATCAGAATTAAAATTCATGCTGTCATTAAATATCTTGGAAAATATTAAGCCGAATCTGCATGCACGCTTTAGTAACATGGGGAATAAAACACAGCCCAAAGCGCAAACTTAACCAACATACCATAGCTTTTACGAAGAATGTTCCAATAGCATTTATTTTGTGTAGTAATCATCCCGTTGCAAGATCTAAAAGTAATGAAATAATCAACAATCATACATTTATGTTTGCTTTTAATCACGCTATTACTTTTTATATGCTGTTATTTATTTACAATCAATTAAATATTTACTCTGGTCTGTTGACTTTTTCTGTCATAAATTGTCGATGTAACTAGGATTCAAACTGCGCACTTTGGATGCTAAGACATAGTGATAGGAGTAACTATAATTTAGTTGGTCTATTTTAGTATTAGCCATTATAAAATCCTTTCAACTTTATGTTAAATTTATGCTATTAACGATTATAGGGAAGATATCTATGAAACATAGCTAATTAAATTGTTTTTGTAAAGAAATGTTCTATGATACTATAAACTATTTCAGATTCAAAATTCATAAGACTATTGAATACCTTTTAAAATATTAAGCCGATTCTGCATGCATGCTTTAGATAGTAGGCTATATGAGAAATTAGAATCAGCTCAAAACCCAAATGTAAAAACAACATACCATAAATTTTACGGAGAACGTACAGTGGGATTTGTTTTGCATAGTAATAATCCTAGTGCAAGGTATAAAAGTAGTGCAAAGATCAAAAACATACATTTCTTCTTTAATATTAACTAAGTTATTATTTTATAATGTTTTGACATTATTATTTATTGTTAATCAGTAATATATGCACTGGTCCAGTGATTTATGCTGTGATAAAATTTCAAGAAAACTAGGATAAACTAACTTACTATGATATACAAACAATAAAATTACTTACTGTAGTTCCTGGTCCTGGTCTTCTATATGAGCCTCACATCGTATTCCTTGTTCGCTGGTTTTCCGAGGTACTGTGATTAGAGTGAATTTGTAATATAGTATTGAGCAATTCAGCATATTGAAATACCCGGAACTTTTCTTCCGTTGTTTCCATGGATATAAGTAATTTGGATGTGTACATCTGTAGGGGACATATCACCTGGATTATCTTTAGGAAAATGTTTATATTTTATCCTGCGCAAGTGAAGTTCTTTTATAATCGTAGACGTAACCACAAGATGCGTTTGCACTAATTTTCTGCTCAAGGACAAAAGCATTTACGAGTATAAGCAAACAGCCTTTAGTTATGTAACATTAACGACATCTATTCTCTGAATATGAAATTGAGAGTCAGTCAAATCTTGAATTGGTGCGGGAATAATAAAATAATTAAAAATAAGTACTAAAAAGATTCAAGCGATATGTTTATAAAAAATAACTGTTTTATTAAAACATTTAACAACAATTATTTATAAACTGTCAGACACGTAAGTGATAGTGATATCAGCGTCAGCCAATGATATGGAAAGACGAAATTACCAATTTTCAGCCAAGTATTTCCTACCGATATTATCAAAACTGTCCAGTTTTTGTATTTATATAAAGGATGACCTACGACATTTTAAATCTGTAAATTGCTCTTTGTAAAATACAACTGCATACTAATTTTTATGTTTTACTCTAACCTTGGTCAATAAAAGTTCCCAACGTGCCCTAGTCTAACTTAAACTAAAGGTTTATATCAATTACTTAATACTTCTAAACCCTGCAAAAACAAAGAGAACTAGCTATTGATTATACACTTCAATGACTGTACTTCTCGAACATGTTTTTCTATTGAAACTCACTTTAATCCGAATTAGGGCTTTACATGTGACAATTAGTACAAAAAAAGGGCTTGACCAAGTGTTAATTTACAAAAAGATATTCGTAGCGGATATCGTATTAATAAATTTGCAAAAAGGAGTTTTTTTTTAACTAAATATTACCTTAAATTTATTTACAAAATGGAGCAAGCACTTCTTGTGATTTAATGTTTGTTGAATATATATATATATATATATATATATATATATATATATATGTGTGTGTGTGTGTGTGTGTGTGTGTGTGTGTGTGTGTGTGTGTGTGTGTGTGTGTGTGTGTGTGTGTGTGTGTGTGTGTGTGTGTGTTATGTGCTTTAATTTCATGCTTTGTTATTCAAAGGAATAAGTATTATATTTATACATTTAAACATTTCTAGCTGATGCATCGTTTACGTATGTAGAATCATGTATTAAATTTTAAACACCTAAGATATGCATTCGATATAATATGTAACACAGACTTTACATTACTAACTTCTCAGTCAGTTGTTTGAAGCTGACTAGCTTAAAAATTTTGGAGAGCAGAGTGAAGTTACACACCTTATACGTAAATAATGTAAAAATAAGACAAATATTTTATAATATTCTTCACTTTTATTACGTGTTTTGCAATAGGGTACGCTGGGTCTGCATGCCAAATTTGAACTCTATAGCATATTTCACTTACGAGATAACCTGTCGACGGGTAAACATACAATCATACAGGAAAGTAATTTTTAATCTCACGGTAACCAAAGAAAATTCGTGTGAGTTTACTATGTTCAATGGTACGCTTCTATGACGCTTAGCCTAATTCCAAGGTTAGACAGCACCATTATATAATTCATTAATTTTGACAGTCTTTGTAGAAACCTCATGTAAGGTTTTATATCAGTACTCAAATAAAATTTCTGCTAAGAAAACGAGGCTACTACCACAAAGGTGTGGAATGGAATCATATATTGCAAGTTAAAAGTTACATCGAGCAAGATATTTCTTTGTACTCTATTATTAAATTTGGCATTACAATATCACATAATAGTACACAGTTTGTTGACATGTTTAATAATTCACCAATCATGGTTGCAAATAAGAGCCATACATATTCGCTCTGCCAAATCCGTATGATTGACCTGCACTACTATCAAACAGCTATGTTTGGAAAAGCTGATTCTATGTGAATGTTGAGTTTAGCTCAAGTTTACCTTTCTATTATGTGCAGCAACTGAAATTAACCATATTCCACACAAGCAAATATTACGTGAAATCAAATCTTCTAAATGGTACACATCTATGGTGAGAAGGATGATTTAGTGAGGCTGTGAATGTTAAGTGTTAAACCGATGCGGAGGTTTCCTTTAACTTTTTTTCGTTTTCGGTAACAAAATATTTTTGGATCGCTTTCGATGAACATGACTCGAGATTTAAGAAGTCTCAACAGCATCAGATTTTAGACGCTGCACTAAGAAGAAGGTGAACTCGAGCTAAACTCAACATACGTATTGAATCAGCCCTTCCCCCATATCTGCGTTATTGAAGATTCAGTAGCTCCACCGTGCTTTTGGATCGTGTCAGTCAACATCATAGTGCTTTTAGTTGTGTACCTGATGAGATATGAGTATATAGGGTGCATAATGAAAATAATGACCATTATCTGGAAAATAAATTATTTAATCATCCGATTGATAAAAATTGTGATAATAATTCAATAAAATAGTCTCCTCCTGCACCAATACACCTGTTTAAACAATTCTGCCACACTTGGAAAGCACGCTGGAACTCCTCCACTGGAACGCCTCTCAGTACTCTTATAACTTCAGCTTGGATGTTTCCCACTGAATCCCAGTGCTTTCCCATCAGCTCTCTCTTCATGTCGGTGGAACAAAACAAAATCACACAGAGCTATGTCAGGCTGTAAGTAGATTGGGGCACCATGGAGGTCTTATTCTTGGTAGGGTAGTTGGCAATGCCGTACGAATGCCGTGTGGCTGGGGGCATTTTCGTGGTGGAGCTTGAAGATGACTTTAATATCAGGCCGGACGCGGTCGATCTTGCGTTTCAGTCTCAAGCACCTCCAGGCATATGATTGCGTTGACAGTTTTTCCTTGCTGTAAAAACTCAAAATGGACGATTTATCAAACGTTAAAGAAGACTATCAGCATTATTTTGATACGAGACATGCTCATGTGAACTTTTTGGGGTTCGGGAGAGGATTGTGTGTCATTCTCCAAAACGACTTATTTTATTTCGGCATGAAACAGAAATTTCATTATTATCATTTAAAAAGAGGAATTTTAATATTTAAATTTAGTATTATAATCTAATTACGCATTCCTAATATTGCATAAATTAAATTGGCCCATTATTATCTCTTGTATTGTGAAAGAGAGCTCTGGCGTGGATTTCTGTATCTAATGGAATGAGTTAAACCTTCAAGAACAAATTTAGGTCACTACTGTTTGGCATTGTTTTTAATTTTTGAAATTATATCAATCAAACAAAAAATAATCTTATTTTTATATCTTAAATACACATCAACGAGTAATGTGAACTGATTACAAATTTTGTGCTTACTAGCAACGCTAGAAAGATTGTTGTAAAACACAAATTAGAAAATGCCTCTCATAACAGTATATACATATTTTTTTTGTATTACGCGAAAACTTCAAATATCTATTGGTGTCTATTCAATACGAAATATTGTAAACTGATTCTCCCTGTACTCTTTGGGTACTAAGAGGATTATACATAGCACCAAACACAAATTAGTAGCTTTTACACAAAACTTAAAAATACAGTGTATTAACCATATTTAATTTGTAATTCTGTTAGCGCTACATATGAACTATTGTGGCGTTTTGTGCTGTAAATAATCTTAAAAACTAGGATGTAAACTGCTTTTTATAACGAGAAATCGTGAGTAATAACTATGATTAAAATTGAATTAAAGTAACTCATCCTTGTAAGTCCTGGACCTTGTCCTGCTTCTGGCTAATCATCGTGTTCCTGGTGCTACTTCCACGACTAGCTGTGAGTTGAAGGAAATTTGAAAAATGCAGCGACATAAAACTTTAGACTTATTTTAAAACATTAATTTATAAATGCTATTTTGTTTCCATGGATATACAATATTTTAGTGAAACTGCTAGTTACGTTTTAGCTGTCCCTTATATTGCTGACGTCACGACTACTAATAACGCTAAACTTTTGTTGTATGATTACCCCAACACATAAATTTTAGAGGCACAAACGGATAAATATAACTTAACTATAAAGATTCTTATAAGTTTTTTCCCCGTCTCTGATAAATTTGTAACATTATTAGTGTTTGGATGCAACATGCAGGGAAACTCTACGACATGACATCTTTTACTATTTCTAATTATTCTACAATACGCGACACGACATGACATTTGGAGACTTAATTTCCGAATTTAACTAAAAGGATAAAACTGAACACAAAATTTTAAAACATAATTTCCTAATTTAACCAAACACCAAATCCCTCTATGAGGCCTGGGGCGAGTTGTAATATTATACAATCAAAAGTAAACAAACCAGGTTGAGTTTCTTTTTAAGTGAAGTTATCTTTAAATTTGAAATATTTTTAATTCCACATTCTTAGGAATACATAATTATCCCAATTAGGTTCTGTACAATAATATTACGTTTACAAAAATAATCAAATTTATAATTTTCGTAAATGGTAAAAAAGATAGTGACATATAAAAAGATTGTTGATCTTAACACGGTTAAGCTTTTAAAACCTAACAAAAAAACAATTTCAACCTCTTGTATAGTTAATAAAGTTCTTAACTTAAAATATAAATCTCCCAATTGATATTAAAATATTTCTATGTTTCCATGAAGTAATTGGTAGCGATTTCATTTTGTTCCTGCAACATGTTACGCCCAAAGAGGCTCTTAACATTTCGACGAGAAGTTTAGCGTCAGCCTCTTTATGAGAGACTTAGTAATACATGCTGTTTGTTAAGTAATTTAGCAGCATTGTACGTAGTAATCTGACATTAAGTAATTCTTAACATAAATAATAAAAACTTATAGAGCAGTTCAGTTTTGATTAATATTTTAAATTAAAATAATTATTATCTGTTTTATTCTTAACTAATAGGAACAAAGTTACTCTCAGTTACGTTGTATATTTATTTAAAAAAGAATTTTTTAAAGATAAATAATTTTATTAAAACTGTACTGTTTCCGAAACGAAATGTTACTACAAGATTTGTTACAAAATGAAAAAATATCTTTGTACAAACACAGGAAACAAAAAAAAGAATATAAATTTAATTCTGAATGTCTTTGAAGTTTAAATTCAGAGCTCTGGTGATGGTTTCAAAAAATAATTGGATAAATCAACAAATACAGACCATATTTCTACTCAAATCTGTATAGTATTGTTATTATTTTATTGAGTGTAAACAATTAAATGTTATTAAGATATGAACTTTATTCCTAATTCACCTACTATTCGCTTATTTTAAATTATTTTTTATATTTCACTGTTATTAAATGCCTGAGTGATATCTCTCAGACATATTTAAGTAAATAATTCTACAAGTAATCTTTACACTAGTTATCAGATATTTGTGAACGGATATTATATAGCTTGGACCATGTGTAGATAATTATTGTAAACTGATTCTTTCTGTACACTTAGAGTACTAAAAGGATTAAAACATAAATCTCAAGTTTTTTTAAGCTCAAAAAATTTACGAAAATACTTCTTCAAGTAATCTTGAAACTTTTTATCAGATATGTATGAACGGATATTATATAGCTTGGAACATGTGTAGATAGTCATTGTAAACTGATTATTTCTGTAAAATTAGAGTACTGAAAGGATTTAAACACATAAATTTTATGTTATTTTTTAGCTTACTAAATATACAACAATTATTCTTAAAGTAATCTTTACACTTTTATCAGATATGTATATGTCATGGACGATGTGTTAGAAATGATTGTAAACTGATGTTTCTGTACACTTAGAGTACTTAAAGGATTTAAAAATACAAATCTCAAGTCCGTTATTTAGCTCACAAAATATAAGAAAGTTATTTATTGACCAAAATAATCTTCCTCATTGTAAAAACCCTGTTAATAGTAAACAGGTTATAACTAAATAGAAACTGTTTCAATGTACACTGATATTTAAACAGCATTTATATATTTCCTTAGGGCAAGCAAAATACTATTGTAGTAAGTTTATTAAAAAAAAACAATTTTTTGAAAAATTAGTGTGAAGTAAAGATTAATTAATTTAATTTAATTTTTTAATATTTTACTGTGATTTGTTTGAAATTATTAAATCCTGTATTATTAACCTGTATAGGACTGATAAAATGAAAACTATAACTATTTTCATAACAATCCTGCAATGTTCAAACCACTACCCTAACACTTATAGGGTTGTCGCACTAGCTTAATTAACTTTCCATATTTATTGCATAGTTGACATTGATTAGTATCCTGAACTTTAAGAAATTATAATTTTATTTTTACTGCGCAAGTTTACCGCAGAGATGTTTTTATTATTTGAATGTATAAAAGATAAATTCATATTCAAACATAAATAAGGCATTTTGCTCAGTATCGCTATAAACATATTAGAGAACTTTAAAATAATGAGCTGTTATAATACTCGATTTCGTGCTTAAAGAGGCCTTTGACCATATCTGCACAGGACGTAAAGTCTTTCACCAAATACCTTCTTTGTTTGTATTAAGAAATCACCTCCAATAAGTAATTTTCTTTCGAATATTTAAATCGAGTGTTGTACAATACGGTATAATATTGAAGTTACATCAAAATTTAATTAAAATATGAAAATATAATTATTAAAATTTTCTAATTTTCAACTAGCACCCGTGTATATTAAGATTATTGTAAGTGAATAGCGCGTCCGATTCGGTACTCAAACTCTGACCCTTTACGTGGTATAACCGAGTCGGTAAACACATACTACCAAAACAGTGGAATATGTCTACCAGGCACATTCTAGTAATATTTCATCAGCGTGTGCCCAATAGATGAGAAGGTGCAGGTATTGTAATACTGTCCCGAAAAGAATATTTAAAACTATTTAATGCGTAAGTTTTTAATTTATGAATGCCATAATGGTGTCCAAAAAGAGAGTGAGTGATTAAACTCTCGACAGGAGAGAGTTCTAGTGTACGATTCAGTAACTACTTCATAAAGATAAAAGTCATAGAATATTTTCTCTTTTAAAAACTTCCCTACACTGCTTTTTATATGTAATTTAAACATTCTTTTATATTTTTTTGCCTTTTGTATGTCAAGGATACTACTAACAAGAAATACATTTTTACTTATCTAACCGTCCACATACATGTCATAAGTTAATTATTATGACTTATTTTAATAATGATTTGTTTTGAATGGTTACTTTGTAATACTCCCCCTGGGCATTGCCTTTATGGGGAAAGATAACTTATTTAATCAGAATAAAAACAAAAGTATACACTTTGATACGGACAGTTATAAAATAACTCCAAATGACGTGGTTATATTTCAAAATAAAACATTGCAAACAACTTTAAATCATATTTTAAAGAATTAATTGTTGATTATGTTGTGCATGATCAAATATTATCTTTTAAGTACGGTTTTCGATACGACATTTTACGTATTTCTAATTAATTTTTATAAAATGGGAATACCTCTTCTAACCTATAAAGCACTTATCTGGATGCTCATGATGTCGAAACTTTGAAGGGGGTTTTATGAGCTTTTTAGTTTTTCGTCGCCGCTTATTTTTGGGTCCCTTTAGACGAACATGACTCCAGATCTCAGGAGTAAAGTCTGCAACAGTATGAGATTTCAAACGCTAGACGTATGAGGAAGGTGAACTGGATATAAACTCATCATTCGCAAGTAAAATTATAACTACATTGTTGTATATTTTTAGATTATTTAAAGCTTTAATTATGATATTTAAATATGGTTGCAATAATAATCCTAAGTTAATAGTATTTAAATATAAAAAAGCTACTTACTTTGAATCTACGTATAAAAAGATATAATATTCTATTACGATGTTCCTACCAATGAAGAAATTTTTCTAATTTTCTTTTTTAATAATATCTTCAGAACTAGTATGTTAAAACATGCTAATAAAAAAATGTAACATAAACATATATAGGTTGGTTAGGATGGTGTAATATACTAATTCTGAGGACGCAAATTATATAAAAAAGCATATATAAAAAACATATATCTTCCAAAAATCGATTGGTACGGAAGTTGCCAAAAACACTTGTAATTGAAATTAATTATTTAAACCATTATCATTTGCACTACCTTTATTTAGAATATATAAGAGCTTTCTTTAATTTTACTACCATAGTTTATTCTGTATAATATAGCCAGAAATATTTAAACAGTTTGTTTTGTTTTAATTATAAGTCACTTTTATTTTTGCGGCTCGTTCAGCAAAACATATTTGTTAGCATTATACTTTAAAATAAAAATATATTTATACTCATACTGAGTACCTCAAATTACCTTTTTAAGTAATTAACATAAAGAAATTCGGAGGGTGCAAGAAGAGCTACCCTATCCTTCCAAATAGTCCATGTTTTCGGTCATTTTATGTATCTTGAAAATCAAAGTCAAAGCCACAAATTGAAATTTTCTAATTGAGAGCGTCTCAAATAAATCACAGGAATTTCAATTGATATATCAGTAAACAATATTTAATCATAAATATTACGTATTACGCATATCAAGTATGCAACAATAATTTACTACGTCATATATTACAACAAAATTTGTAGTGTTTAAATAATGTTGAGTCTTCCGGTTTTTTAATTAATTTTTAATCTTTCGGATTGCAGCTAAAGTGTCAATGTACAACACAAAATAAGAAACCTGGAGTAAATTTGGGTTATACTTGTTGCACGAGTAGCATCGTACTAAATGTGTTTTATCAAAATATTTCAACGAAACAAATTATTAGATTTATAAGAGCGTATTATTAGCTTTTAACTGTCGGTAGTTTTATTTCCAATCAATTATAAGTTTGTTCCTAAAAGTAATCATATGTATTATATTGTAAGGTCAGACGGACTTTTTTAATGTTTTCTTTTCATATTAAATAATGGATATTGCTAACTAAATAAAACTAATATTTTAGTGGAGTAATGCACAAGAAGTTTTGTGTGGTTTTGTATTTCCTTTCATACTTTATAAAAGAAGAATTCTATAATATTCCTAAGCAATAAAATGACTAACAATAGCTGCATGTTTTTCATGAAAAAACCCATCAGCTCTCTCCGCTTCATTACTCACTCAGTCCGACTTCACACTGAGTAATGTTTCATCACTTCAACCCTATTAACCGACTCAGTTTACTTGCCGACTCAAGTATTTACGCAAAACATTTCCAGAAGATTAGAGCAATGAGTAATTTAAATTGTAAAACCTTACCTTTTCTCAATAATAACTTTTTTTATTTTTATTTACTCCAAGAGCATTTTCAAATATTAGGAGGTGTTAATGTACAGTACTTTGGTGTATCCATTGTAATAACGTACAAAAACTACTAGAAACAACACAACCTACAATTATTTAAATATGTTCACTAATATTCTCGATAACGATTCATTAATTATACTTTGGCCTTAAACAGAGTTATATAATTATATTTAGTTTGATTGAAATTTAATGGTGGCAATGGAATCTAATAATTTGTTTCTATAACTGTATCACTTAAATTTATTAATTTTTGATATTTTTTAAATTGGAAGAGTGCTCTAGTGGTAATCTCAGTAACTAATTAGATGAATTAAAAATTATAGACAATATTTCTCTACAAATCTGGAGAATATCGTTATTTAATTAATGAGTTTAAACTAGTTAAGGCGATAAAGTTTTATATTTTAATGCTATGTCAGCTAGCATTCACTAATTTTAACTTATTTTAAATATGTACTCTGCTATAACATTCTTAAAAAAGTCTCTTTAGAGATTTAAAAGTAAATAATTCTCTTAGTAATCTTTACACTTTTTAAAGATATTTATCAATTGATCTGAAAAGAAAGATTGGATCATTCGCCTGTGGACATTATGTACTGATTCTTTTTGCACGCTTAGAGTACCAAAAGAATTTAAAACCCTAAATCACAAGTTCTTTTTATTTGTTGATTATCATAATGCTCACGATACAAGTAATATACTTAATGTAAATTTCCTTAAAAACTGAGGAAATACTAGGATATAAATTGCTTTTAGTAAGACGAATATTTTGATTTATAAATCATTAAAGCAACTCATCTCTAAGTCCTTGTGCTGATCCTGGTCTTTGCAATTACACTATTGGTGTAGATTTTCCACGTCCTGCGTGTTGAGCAGCTTTGAATATGAAAATGTACTATAAAATGTCCTGGCCCTTGTCATGCTTTATAATTGCATCTTGTTCTTGATCACGCTTCTCCAACACGGCATGGTATGAAATCAACGACTTTTGTAAACACCACTTCTTTACTAATCTAAAACATTGAAATACCTGTCCTTTGTGGTTTCCATGGATTTAAAAATACATAGACTGCTGTGTATGTTTAAATTTTAAATTTTTATTTTAGTTTTTACCTTCACCTGCTTGTTTACGTTACGACGAATAACATAAAATTAAATTGATTATTCTTATCTGATTATTCATACACATACATCCAAAATACAAAAATAATATGTGTCCCATCCTAGAGTATGGGTTATGTGATAAATTATTATCGCTTGGATATAATATCAACAGACACTATTCGATGATGACAGTATATCTGTAACTAAAAATCACCTCGGAAATTTGATTAAAGTTTTCTCTTTGATGTATATAATTCAATTAGTCTACATTACAGTGTTCTTAAACTGCAATTGTATAGTTATTTAGTAAATAAGGTACTATGTTATTAAGTAAGCAATAAATAATTAGAAAGAACGGTGAGAGGTTGAGGAATAAATGTAATTTCATATATTTTTTAAATAGTCTGAGGTGCTTTACCTTCAGCTTATTAACTCTTGTATACAATTGACAGTATGTGAACTATTTTCATACACAATATCAAGTTATCAAACCTCTGCCATAATACTAGTCGGGTTGTCGCACTGGCTTAATGGACTCTTCGTAATTATTGTATAGTTGACATTGATTACTCACCTGTACCTTAAAACATGATCACTTTAATGTGATAAAGCAAGTTAGAAAAGTGAAATATTGTATTTTCCAAATAAAAAGATAAACAACGCCACATCCAAATTTACATGTGGTATTTTTAAAATAAATATACATATTAGAGAAGGTTAAATATAAGGAGTTGTTATATACTTTATGTTGGCTTAAAAGGTAGAAAGGAGACCATATCCGCACAGGACGTTATATTCTTTCACCTAATGCATTCTCTCTTTTGATTGAGGAATCTCTTCCATTAAGAAAATTCTTTGAGATATTTTTAAATTAATACTATCATACACTTGACTTTCCAATATAGCGTTGGTGTGTAAATAATACAAAAATAATACTTTTTCCCCGAATTAAGATGGAGACACTAATGTACTGTTACATTTAAAACCTATTACCCATTTAAAATAAAAACATAAACTTAATCAATTCACTAATTTTATATTCCACACATTCATTAACATGGTGGAACTTGTTAAAAGGTATAAAATACTGTTTTTTACAAACACTATTCATTTTTATTCATGTCTTAGTACTCAATCGTTTTTCATACATAACTCAAAGAGCTGACCCAATATAACGTATTGATTTTTTTATACAAAAAAAGTCCATGTGTAGATAGACAAAAATATTCATAAAAACATTTATACTCATAACAAAAACTACTAACCAAAAAATCCAATTCCTCATTTACGATTAGAGTATTTCAGATAAGATTTTTTAAATTCATATTTCAAATACTTTATAGATATGTCTTTTTTCAATGGCTAATTAAACACACCAAAAATATATAATGGACACTGGAACATATTTCTGACTTGAAAATAACTAGAGATGTTTTAGGATCCTAAATTTGAAGAGTGAAACTACGTATATACTACGTACTACGTTATAAGCATATAATGGAGCACACACTTTTCTGTAAAATTATATAATATACAATGGAATAGATGCAATAATAATAATAATGCATGCAACCAATGTTAAAAATACTAACCGGTATTGGTAGAGTCGATAACCGCACGGTATAGGACTTTGTACTTTGGATCTGACACAGAAAGAGACCACAGATTCATAACCTGTGTGTGACCAGGCACAGTGTTTTTCAGTACCTTCAACTCTTCTACTTATTCTGTATAATAAAACCCCCGCACATGCCAGAAGCCCACGAGGATGGGCGTAATAAGCCTTAAGAGGGGATCTGCCTCTACTCTTTATAACAATATTTGAATGCGCGGCATGTGTTACAACAATATAATCGTACAGACTTAAATATTTTGTCTACTATAGGTACTTCCTTGTACACAGCGCCTCACCGCCTTGTTGTCAAAGTCTTCAAAATTGACTTTTATCCCGTCGTATGTAACACTGTAATCTTTTAAATGCCTTTATTAGTTGAATAAAGGATTATTGAATGTGAAAATGGCTTTTGTGATTATCAATGGACTTGACATCAGAATGGACATAGACAGTTCATAAACCATGTAAATTTCAAAAATGAACTGCCTACTCTCTATAAACATCATCCTCGTAAATATTATTCCTAACATCAACAACGGAGACTACAAATTGATAATGTTGTTTCAATAGCTACATAAAATTTACAAAACAGTTATTAGTTAAACTAAACTATTGACATTTTTAAGTCCTATTACAAATACAAGTGATATCATGATTATCAAAGATACGTGATTAAGTTTCTAATTTGTTTGAACTCAAAGAGAACATTAAATGCTAAATGTAAAAGGAATAGAACTAACCGACTAGTCAAGTTTCAACATGTGCTTTGTACGCCTTCGTAATGGAACTTGCAATGATTCTTGATTACAAGGGTGCTCTTCTCGTGTGACATATTTTACATTAATCAATGGGTGCTATTAAGCAAATTGTAATTTGTAGTCCTGAACTGTTTGAATAAATATTGCTATCTCAGGTGATGCAATATGTAAATTGGAAAACATATTTACAATATACACACAGTATTACATGTTGTATAGTATTATGATCGGAAAATAATATTATAATGTATTTCTCTTGCGTATGATTTTGTTGTATTGATCATGGTTATCATATTGATGAGTAAATCGCTGTGATGATTTAAAGTGAAGAAGATTGCAAGTTTACTGTAGTGATTGCTCCATATTTTATCGTCTGTTGGATATAAATTACACTTTTAAAACGTAATTTATTTATGTATTATCTACAAAAATATAAAGGTTATGTTTAATGATCTTTCACATTATGGTCCCTGTGTCATGCGATGGATTGTTAATTAACTGAAGAGTTATCCTGTGACGCCTCACCACAAGATAGCTGATGATCTAGGTATTAGTGTTTACTTTACAAAGAAAATAGAATTATTTGAAACAGAATTTTCTGCAAGATTTTAATTTTTAAAAGGTGATTATATTTTCATACAGTTAATCCTACAGAGGGGTTTATAACGAAAAGTGTTGTATAGGGGAAGGAAGGGTGCTTAAGGGAGTAGAAGTAGTGAAAATATTAAACATTATAAATGCTGGATTAAGGAATAAATTTTAAAGCTGGACGTTTTATGGTAACATCCGCAATTCTTCATGTAAATTTTACAAAAATATCATATAACATGTACAGCTACCAGGACCATATAAAAAGTAGAAAATTACTTTTTTTTACCAGTTACAAAAAGATAACTTTGACTAAACTTAGTCTCTAGAAGTTTATCTTGTAATATTATAACACGCTGAGAACTGCTCACACCTTCAGACTGACGTAAGATGGAAATATACTAAAATTATTATCAATACAGTTATTACAGTTTCTATATAATAATGCTGTATTAATTATGTCTGGCATCCTGTACAGTACTGCAATGTGTTAATAGCTCTAATATTTTAACAACATTCTGCGTCTTAAATAAACTAGTTTACGGTATTAGTGAATTTATAAACTCAGATATTTAGAAACCTCAATGGTTGGCTTAAAACCAAACACATATATTGTGAAACTATGAAAATGTTTGAGTTAAATTTCAAAAAAGTATAATCTCTTCTGTATACTGGAGGCTAGTTTAAGAAAACTGGTAGAGTGTGAAAACAGCGTTCCCGTACCTGTACTCGAACTCGGGCTCTACAGTTGATAAGCTGAGACAGTAATTAATTAGCTATCATGATGGCAGACTATGTGTGGTAACTATTTCTTCAGCTAGTGTCCTTTAAATGTGAAAGTACAGCTGTTTTATTATTTCTCACGATAGCACATTTTATAGTCGAGAAACGGAAATTTAAAATTAGTCAAAGCGACAAGGTTTATTCTTAAACCTTCAATGGAGTCCAGTGAGTCATTAAATGCATGAAACTCTACCTCTGCAATTGTTGTGCAATAAAAAAGATCACTGGTGTAAATTTCAATATTGATTTAACAGAAGTGAGGCCTGTAGACTAAGGCTCTTTGCTAAAGTGTGTTTTATATCGAATTTTAACAATTTAATTGAAATTAATTGTCTACATTTATATTATGAAAATTTCAAACATATGGCTGTTAGACATAAGTAACAAGTATTGATTTAAACTCTTTTATAACTATTTAAAAACCCGCCTTATTACCTCCACCGTTATAAAATTTTTCTGAAGGATACAGCTCAACATACAAGTTTATCAACATCTATCTCATAAGACAAATAAATTTAATTTTAAAATATAATAATCTTTACAAAACAATTATGGAGTCCAAATTTACATTCCACAAAATATAAAAATCATGTTTACATTTTAATCGAGTGATTGTTGCTGTGATTAATACCACGACTATTAATCACAACACCAATCAATAGGATGTATACTGCTTTGGGTAGCAGGAGATAGAAAGAGCGGAAAGAGTTATTTCTTAATAATAAAGAAACTTATCCCTGTAGGTCCTGGTCCTGGTCCTGCTTCTCGACATCACATCCTGTTCCTGGTGGTGGTTCTCCAGCTCACTGAGAGTTAAACTACTTTTGAAGAACACTAACAAAATTACTATCTAACAAAATTTAAATAACTCGTATGTTTCACTGTCGTTTCCATGGAAATCTATAAATTTAATAACCATTACTGTTGAATAATATGTTTTACCTGTTTTAACAGATGAAGAGCTTTCTGCATGTCTAATAACAGTCAAGGTGTGATATCTGAAAATGGAGCTTTGATAAGCCAGATATCCTAGAGTATAAGAGGTAATAGAGGTCATAGCTTCAGATAATATGGTTTATAGATGTATGGGGAAGATAATAGAGCATATGTAGTGGGGCAACTTTAGATCAGTCTTAAATTTCCCCAAATCGTGGCTTTCATAAGTGGGAGCTATCTGAGTCTGCGACATTTAACATCATAGCTTTACCAACAACCTGGTCCTTTTAAAATCTTCCTTCGTAAATAAGCTGGTTCCAGAGGCTTGTATATCCTATTGACCAAATGTAATATTAGATGATTGTGGTAATGCTACTCGAGGTCCAGAGATCAGTTTGTCCCAGAAGCTGAGGATTCTAGTTAAGGGAAGCTTTCAGAGGCTAAGATAGTCACAAAGGTTCAGAGTGCAAGAAGATTATGTCATTTAAAAGGTAAATAACTCTCAGCGTGAGATCGTACAATGTTTAGGATATACCAGTGAAAAGATGGTGATAAAAATGGAGGTTTCTAGAAACATGGACACAGAGGATTTAGTTAACTTTCGCAGATACCTCCCTATTCAAATGTTATAATACCTACACGATATTTATACGTTGTCAATTATAACTTTGTTTAAAATTCAATAATCATGGGTCATTTTCTCATGAAATGACACCATTTGTTTCACTGGCTGGAGGTCTAATATTTTGATTAATTTATAACCACTCCATCTTAGTTATGTTATACGATATCTACTATAAAACTATTATTAAATATTATAAAAGGTTTAACTACTTCATCTTACAACTATAAAGCAGGTTCTCCTAGTTAAGGACCACACAAGACTGCTACTGAGTATCCTCGTGTAAAAAAGCGCATCACGTTGCAAAGTGGTGGTGGAGGGAGGTTGGTAAATGTCACTATAACCTAGCTATATCATCATCAAGTCTTACACACATCAGCTCTACCGTATAATCCCTACCCTGCGAGCAGCGACTACTCTACCGAGCGTTAATAAGAGTATTATCGAACTGTTATGTCCACGGATACTAGACTGTGGTTACGTCTAATGACGTTTTAGTTTAATCTATTTAAAAATTTATACATTTTCTGTTTATTTTTAAACAGAGAGATTCTAAATTATCTGTATTGAAGGGATTTGGGAATCTGAAGGCTTTATTCCAACGTACAAAAAGGCCAACTTCACGTTTCATAGTGTCCAGGAAATATAGATTGTAATTTTCAAATTGGTCGCCCTTAATTACCTGTTATTGCCATATCAACCGAGATCTAAAAATTCTCTAAAATGTAACATAATCTCTGCGAACTCTTAGTTTTTTTTTTTAATTTGCCACATTTTAATTACCTTTAATAATGGCTTATTTGATTAAGCAACTTAAAACTTTGTAAGAATATGGGATCACGACATAGTAAACTTTAGAATTATATCTCGTTGTCATACGACTTCTGCATCTAAAATTATTTTAAAAACATTTATATAGTTTTAGATTTTTTCAACTTTACTCAACTGTACAGGCTACCAGTTCTGTTTTGAAGTACAGAGTTCTCAATGATAATTAACTGCTATTTAAATGCATTGCCAAAATGTCAATCATTTTCGTCTGAAAAGTGTTTATCCTGTCTGAGATAAAAAAGTTCAGCATCCAATTACTGGTAAAACATTTCAACGTTTGTTATTTTGAAACAGGATACATTGCTTATATTTACAAAAATTAATACTAGAGTTCAAAGTGTAGTTATAAACTATGGTTGGTTGCATCAATATGCAAGTTGCTTCTGCATTCAAATGCCCTGTTGATAAAATTAACTAGTTTTTTTGATGAATTCTTTCAATTTTAGAGATGAAACATCTAGATCTTCACGTAACAGATAGATTAATATTCAATGGAAACGCGTAATACAAGTATAGTGTAATTTTATATATAAAAGTAATTGGTTTGTTACATAACTTACCTAGTATGAAGATTACGTATCACTGCTTCGACGATAGTGAGAAGTTGACCTTCATTATAAGTGACTTTATGAAATTAAACTTGACTATATTATTATTCAACGACGTTATCAGTAATACGATCCAAATTTCCTAGTTACGCTCTGTTTAAAAAGCGCGATGTACCTATAAATGAGGTAATTTTTATCATTCGCCACAACTCAAAAATGTTTTAGTACGAGTTATTTTATTTTCTAGCTTCTAAATTCGGCATTACACATTCAGGAGGTGTTTTATTTTCAAAATTTTTTTACGTAATATTTTTAAAATATTTATGTTTTTATGTATTGCATTAAAAGATTCAAAGTGTCTATGTATTCAAAATTCTATATGTACTCACTCATAATCATCCTTAGATTCAGAGCTGTTTGAATGAACAAGACTGTTGGGTACGTTGGAATCCTTATTTTCGAAATAATTTTGTCTTGTTATGGCACAGATAATAAATTTCCAAAAAACTCCCTCATAAGCAAACCTTTTTTGCACTCTAGTACGGCTCTTAAAGGGCCTTTGCTAACGAATACATATTACATAAGGGCGTTGACCCCCTTGCTTGTTTAGACTGAGGGAGAGACTTTACTATAATAGGAGATAACACCTTACTCCAATCCAAGATTGCTCGGCAATATTGTTCCATTATTATTGATTTATATCAACAATAACGTTTATCTACACTAGGAGTGTGTCCCAACTATCTATGATATGAATTAGGTTATTAGAAGATGTTGATGCCTGAATGTATCCTATTTAAATCTTTCACTGAAACTATAAGAGCTCTTGAGCATGACAAGTTGTTAAATAAGGCTAGACTATCAGATTTTCATCATATCTGAGTCTCTATTATCGCTGCAGGAAATGTCCATCACCGTAAAACACTCATTAACAAGTACCAGACTCAGGAGACATCAGGACACATCTCAGTTAGATCTGGTGGTGCTAGCAATAATCTAGCAGAAGCACTGATTAGCGGCTTGTTTGTCTTGATTCCTACCGGACAGCCTTAGTATTTACACTCAAGGATATTGGGCCTGGGATTAGGGGCAATACTATGGATAATTAATTTATTTTCCTCTTCAACAATTGTTATATATTTTAGTAATTCCTACTTTATGATCAAATAATATAGTAAGTAAAATATTCATAATTTAAAAGTGTGATTATTATGCCAACAACAAATTGGCATAACAGAAAGTATAGTTCTTGTATTTTCTAATTTTACTTTTCAATTCCAAATAGACATTTATTTATTTATTTATATTCATAAAGTAGACATAAAGTAGAACATAGAATTTGCAAGAGAACCGTAGGAATTTAAAATTTCTTACTTAAAGTTTCTGTTTTCTTATTGGATTGATTGTGAAGAAAACAGGATTCTCCTACTTTTTTCGTTTAGTGATACAGGAATTAGTTCACTTCATTTAGATATCTGAAATCTGATTTCTTCCTATTGCACATGTTTTGACAGAATATTCAGGATATGTAACATTATGGGTGCTCCTGTATAGATCCGGTGAGCTCAGTCAATTATCTCAGTTATCTCACCATAGGCAAAGGAGAGGGCTGATATAAGGCTCTGTGCCAGTCTCTCCCGCCAAAGCAATTTGGAACAACACTCACCATGTCCTGGCTAGTAACCACTAACAATAGTCATCTTCCAAGGTAGGCTTTGTGATGATCCTTCTTCATAAGAACATCTACAGTAATAACTACTACCCATAACCTGAGAAGGCGGCGACCTACTTAAGGAGAGAAGATAAGAATATTTCCTACTGGAATATGGTTGCAGAACTAGCCTACTCATCCTTAAGAATTCCTCCTTCTCACATTTTATAAATAATAATGCCTTTTATTTGGAGCGTCTCTCAGTACAAACTGCTTTACAGATCAACTAAAGTCAAACTTAACACTAAGAACTTATACTAAGGTTGGCTATTCTAATTCAATTCATAAATAATCTAAAGCTAAATTTTTTAGGTTAAAATACGCAACAGTCACTTACAACTAGGTATAATAAATCCTTCAATTTAGATCTAAAACAACACAGAGATTGTGTGCTCTTCAAGCTACCGGGTAGGTCATTGTTCAATTTGGGCCAAAGTAGGAAAAGCTCATCCTACCGACTTCCAGCCTCACTCTGGGGAAGTGAAGCTGGTTGTCCTGGCGACTGCTATGTTGCGAGACCTCCTGTCTTTGCACAAGTATTTCACAGAGATTAAAAGGTTTCCTTATGAGAATGGTAGGGCCTGGTGGATCATGCAGACTGTAATAAATATTCTGCATACCTTTTCCATACAAAAAATATAGTCAGTGTGAACCCACTTCGGGAGCCTACAGGACTCATTCTTAAAAGCAATTATTTCAGGCTCTCCGCATTAGTAAGGAAACATTCTTGTGAATCTTTGAGTGTTGTAAGTTTGAATGTGGTTTTAATGTAGGATGAATGAATAATATTTTTAATTTATAAATTGACGGCTAATATGCCATGTATTTTGTTTACTGTTTTTTCACGATTTGATTTCACTAGATAGTGGATGAATACTCGTACTATACATCATTAATAACGTACAGATTCGTACCTTTCAAGTAATAAGTTATGAATAAAGTAGCCAAAACATTATGGATGATCTACGTTCATCCTGTCATTTATATCAACGGGTACAGACTCTTTTCTTCTGTTATTAATATTACTTTCTGGTTTCCTCCTTAGTAATTTCTTTGCCAATAAACTGACCTGATATGAGCGTCTCGCCGTCAGGCAGCAAAGGGTAATTGGACAATACTTCACTTTGACACCAACTACTCCTGTTCTATACAACGAGCAAGTGTCAATCTCGGATTTAAAATAATTACGCTCAGCATTTCCTTTCCTCTTTATTCAATTTTCAGGTCAATTGTATTTAGCATTAAAGTTGTGAATAATAGTATGCCAATAGAACAAGAATAAACAATAAAAGTTAACTTGGTTGCCATTTTAAAGATTTTTTTCTATTGATTGCAAACTGACCAAAATTTAGATCTCATAGTAGAGTGTGAATAGCCGTTTATGCAGTAACCAAAAATATTAGTAATGCAATGAAACATTTTTTGCTATGTTAGAAATTTTATTGTCACCAAAGATACGCGTACAATTATAATTTTTAACTAATTGATGTATGTAATAACATGATAATACCAAACAATTTAATATTTTAAAACATTCAATGAACTTTGGTTTTTCACCTCCATTTCCATCAATAGCAAAGTTTAATTTCCAAACAGCATACACAATTTTAATAAAAATCCTTTTGTATATGGATGTTTCTTCGATTGTCAATATAAAGTTTTCTAAAACATGTTACGTAAATTTACAGGTTTTCTCACTTACCTCAAAACCGGAAAAAATTAAATTATAAATAACCTGGGACCAAAACCGTATTAAAATTTACATTTTACGTTGTATGGATCATATCGATTCTCGCAACTCGGACATACCATATTTCTCATAAAATGTTTTATAAAGTGTTTCCTCGTTGTGATTAATTAACAATGAACATATCACTTGCGATATAAAATGGTATATTATACAATACGTATTAAATAATTTTTAATATTCGAAAATCTATCATTAAATGAAGAAAATGAACATTATAACATGCTTCTCTCAATAATATCTCAGGAGGACAGAGAGTTACCCCGGTTGTGTGGCAAGGTAAGTCTGGCTGTTTACTGAACGTCACGTAGAAGTGTTAAGCAGAGATTCATAGGTAATTATAATAAAACAAATCTTTTAGAAATATTACCATTATTTTACCCGTTGAAGATGGTGCAATTCTGATCACAATATCTACCTTGCAAATATTTGAATATCGAATTTATTTATAATGATTAATAAATTTTTCAATGAATTTTAACTTCTGAACCCTGCTCACTATCTAGTTATCAATTATTACTGCAGACCCCTGCTCACGATCTATTTATCAATTATTACTGCATACCCCTGCTCACTATCTAGTTATAAACTATTACTGCAGACCCCTGCTCACTATCTAGTTATCAATTATTACTGCAGACCCCTGCTCACTATCTAGTTATCAATATTATTACTGCAGACCCCTGCTCACTATCTAGTTATCAATATTATTACTGCAGACCCCTGCTCACTATTTAGTTATCAATTATTACTGCAGACCCCTGCTCACTATCTAGTTATCAATTAAAACTTGTGCGCTGAATATAACATTTGACCTCTAGTTTTAAATTGTATTACTGTATACCTAATTTAATAAACAAAACGTTCTCTTTCTATATGAAGGTACAAAGCTTATTTGCAGAGAGTTCAAAACCACTAAATGCAATTAAGTTGCAAACCAATCATTCAACCGGTTATTCCCGGAAATGATAAATTGAAACATATTCCCATCAATCCAATAACTATTGACCACTTTGATCAGTTTAGTGTTTCAGTGTTCATTGTTTATTACTGTGTCTTATGCGGACACACGGTCAGCGTTATACCGAAATGAAACTGTAAAATAACATTTAAATAACGATTTCAGCCATCCAACTTACCTATCTTAGTATCACTCCTTGGTGAGTGCTGTACAGTGTAAGAACCGTAAATAGGGGATTTACAGAAAATCTATGGATTGTGGTGTTAGGAAAAATGTGTAACCTTAATTCAGCATCCCCATTGTCAAATAACTACTATACAGTTCTTTCAAAATTATAAAATTTCCTTGTTCACGATTCTTTTCTCAAATAATTGATCTTCATTATAAAAATACCTACGTCTCCCTTGCATATTGCATTTCAATCGTGTTATTATATCCACCATAAAATAAAATCTAAATATTATGGCGTCCTAAATTTGTGATTAGTACAAAGTTTTAATACTAACAGCCGTATTATAACAATCGCCAAAAAACGATGTCGTCGTTTTTAGTCATAGTCATATTTCTCAATTAACATATTCTTCAAGAACAGTAATAGTGTCATAGTGTTAACAAATTACAGAGTAATGTCAGTATTAAATAAGAGATGTCAGGAGTCATGTCAGATTTTACAATATTTCTTATTTATTTCTGTAAATTCTTCGATGCTATGTATTCGGTGCTCCACCAGGAAGTTGTGAAGGCATCTTTTCAAGGCTGCTCCTTCAGGGTGTTCACGGTTTGTGGAAGAAGGTTCCTCAGCTTTCTTCCGATTTACGATGGTTGCTCCTCGAAAAGTGATGTCCGATGTAGGGGTAGTATGTAATTTCCTGCATGACGTGTGTTATGTGTGTGAAGGGTTTTCACTGTTTGTACCTGTAGTTGTTCAACATATAGTATCACTTCCCGTATGTAAAGGGCAGTGATTGTCATAATTTTCAAGGTTTTAAATGCTTGTCGACAGCTTTGTTGGTGTTGGAGTTCCGCTAGGGTTCGGATAGCTCTTTTCTGCAAGATGAGTACTATGTTGAGATTTCCTGCAGAGGATCCACCCCAAACAGCAAGTCCATATCTCAGATGAGTTTCCACCAAAGCAGTAAAATAAAAATAGTTTTAACAAAGCAGATGAGTTTACTGTTGAAAGTTTAGACCAAAATTTTCCACCTCTAAGCCTTTTGATTAGTATTTTTCACGGAGGATTAAACTGTTTTTGCTGCTAATAAATATGTTTACCTGGCACACTAAGCATTTACTAAGTAAAATTATGAATAATCTTCCAAATAACTGTTTTCTTATGGCCCAGTTTCTGCTATTCACCGATGGATTATAACTAATAGACTGCTAACTCATATTGGTTAAAATAGTTCCATTCAATAAGCCATATGTTCAAGAGGCTGGACTAGATTTTTAACGTTATTACTCCGTATTTTCTGTCAAATTTACACATAAAGTAGATTGTACCACTAAGCAAACCTAATGACAAGAAAAATATTAAAAGTAAGTAAGATGTAATTTTCAAGGAGTAAAACGCTAACTAGATTTATCAAAAAGATTTATTTAAATCTAAAAACGATTTTACAGTGTCATGGATTAAGTAGAATATGACGTAAATTTTCTAAGGTAAATGAGTACTTATCTAATCGATGAAATCTAATACTACTTAAAGAATAGTGATTATTCCTACCAATATTACAAATTACTTATATTAGAATATACTCACAATAAATTTAAACAAATTTAAAATAATACATAATGTTTATACAGAACGGTTGCTTGCATTAGACATGCTATCTTAATTACTATTACACAACTCCAGAGTCAAAGATGGGATTTTTTGTTTCTTTAAAAACCAGTAGAGTGCAGCCCGGAGGGATTTTTCAAATAAGAATAGGTCTATCTATACTCATCTCAAAGGACCGTAAGAACACCCATGTAAACTTTCAGTACAATAGATTCAATAGTTTATCCGTGAAAGCAAAACAAACAAAAAAATCCACTTTCGCATTGATAATATTATTAGGATGTGTAATGTAGTACGCAAGTGTACTGCATCTGGTGTGTAAACCTGATTGCAAAATAAAGAATAATAAAGTCAGAAAAATATTCTGGCTCTTGAAAAGTTAGGACGGTTGTATGACTATAGAAACCGTCTTGTATTGCTGTCATGAGCTTACATTTTGAGCCTGTTTTAATAAGGAAAGATTACATTAGATCTCATTTTGTTAATAGTAATATAAATGCACACCTTTATGAGCACACTTTTTTCGGTCAATGGTAGCACTGTATCCAATGAAGTAGACTTCTAAAACCTAAGACACTCTCTCACTAGTCGCTTTTGGAGATAACGTACTTTAATAAAAATATGAATCGGTCTTACGTGATAGTTACATTTTATTTTCTATTTAAAAGCCAGGAAATATAAATTGAAATTTGGTCTAATTACTAATTTTTTTAATTGATATTACACTGAGATGAAAATTTGTATATTTTACCGTATCACATTTTAAGGTGGTGAGCCGCTAAAATGGTAAAAACCAAATAACGTAAATTTTATTACGATGATAAAGGTTTCAAAGAATAATGAATAGTTTTAAAATTTAATATAAACATTTCGATACTTAATTCGTCAGATTGGTACGTAAATAATCTACATTTAAGTATTTTACGTTTTTATGTTATGTTAACATTTTAATTTATCGTATCTCAAGAGTATAATTTATGGTCTATTAATATCTTGAGCGGAAACAGTAAAATCTTTTACTGACATTACTGTATAATATATGACTTCAACACTGTTTCAAGGACATGGAGATGCTGAGCTTCCTGTTATATGGGATAGGAGACTGACGCTCACCAGTAGTTGGTGTCACAGTGAAGTACTGTCCAATTACCCTTTCATGTCTGACATCGAGTCGCTCGCATCCGGTCAGTTTATTGGCTATAAAATGACTGTCACCGACACCACGTAACAATGGTGGTCAATCACAAGGAGTGTATATTTACTGATTGATTACTTCGTGGTTGGTTTAACTCAATGAGTCGATAATTTCTTGTTTTATTTCTAGTTCATGATATAAAATATACTTTGTTTTTATTGGATCTAGAAAGAATTGATTTGAACTACCTCCTGATTATTAAAATGTTTCGTTCAGTTTGTAAAGAGACGAACTTTAAAAATCTTTTTTTTTTACTGTGAAAGCATCTGGGGGTTAATTTATTTTACCTGTTGAAATTTTTTAATTTATGAGTGTTAGCAAAAGTTTTTTTACATGGGTTTAAATACTAAAGTGGGCTCAATTAGTTTATCTTTGAATGTACCATATAAAAGGAAATTTAGAAATACATTTATTTATTTAAATTCCAAGGTTGCAGGTTTAAGACGTGTTTATCTATTTACATTTTAGCTGCTACAACGACTAAGTGGCTAAGTTTATAGCGGAGTTCCCTTCACCAGTTCACTAGGAAATGAAATATCCATCATAATATTTGCTCGTCTGTATGTACATTAATTTTCAAAAGAAGTCAATTAGAGAATTTCCTCATAAGAACTCAAGTACAATCGGGCAGAGTACTCAGGTTAAAGACAACTGAAGGTGGAAGTTTCGTTCAGTATAATGTAGTTGACATCTATAAAATTTGAATTTTAGACATATTAAGGTACTATATTATTCATTTAAACATCTGATGACTCGAAATACAGCCTAAATAGTGTAAGCCTTTGCGTGCATTTTGTTAAATAATGTCTAACATTTTAATACTTTAAACGGATATCAGTGACGCCGATTAGTTCAAGAAAACAAAGATTCTAAGATGATTTTTATGCAAAAACTGAGATTTAAATATTTTTACTTTGTATAAGATTTTGCAATTATAACTTCTTGGAATAATGCTAGAATAAATACAACTCCAAAAGTTCTAAGAGTAAATACTTTCGTAAGCAGTGTGGAGAACAATAAATTTAGAAGTTGGACACTCCTCGTCGTATGATTTGTGCACAGTCTCAGATACAGAGCTGAGGAAATTTATTACTTTGAGCATCAGCTTGAATAACTTCCAAATTTAATTAATGATATACAGTTTCTTTTACTACGAACTTTAGAGGTTTCGTCTTTGGAAACGCATAAATGAGAACTTATTAATCCCCCATGGAGATGAAGGTGTTATTTGTTATGCTGTAATAATATGACAGTTAAAACATTTTTTCTAATACAAATTGAATTACAATGAAAAAATTAGAACTGATTGTTTATACTGTTGGAGAATTACATTTTATTGAAATGAAATATCAACAATAATCCATGCTGTATACTTTTTGATTACATTTTTATTACATAATAAATCCCATTAAATTTTAATAGGTGTAATCATAAGAGTAGCCTATATAATTTTAAGTGTATGGATGTTTATTTCAATACTTAGAAGAAATATGTTATCACTATCTCAATACAAATAGTTTTAAATTATAAAAATTTAGCCCTTTAGATTCTTTCTTACAACCATTTCTTATAATTTGCCCCTCATCCCCTTAACCATGGAGATGCAAGTCCAATATAAGCACTCTATTCTATATGTGTCTGGTAAGAGATAGAGACACATCTAGAGGTAAGACGTCCTAAGACAACAACAGTTTATCATAAAAAAATACGTACGGGCGAGTATTAGTTTTCTGTCTAACCATAACAAATATATATATATATATATATATATATATATAGAAACCTTTGCTTGGTCTTTGATTTTCACAGCCTTTGTTTAGGCAAAGATGGCTTAGAAGAAGAATCTAAGAACATGAAATAGTATCTTATAAATAATGGATATTGTCAGTATTTCATAAAAAACCCTTAAAATAATTTAGAGAAAGAAAATCAGAACAATATTTAAACAAATTAAATAAAAGTACACATCAATAATGTATGTAGTAGCGAAAAGTAAAAGAGTGGACAGAAATAATAATATCAGAACCGCTGTCAAAAAACTTTTAGAGATGGTTCTCTCCTTAAACAAAATAACTGAACAGCCAGAGATAAAAATTGATTGGGTTATGGCAAGGGACAAAGTAACCCCGTCTTATTTGCGGTTTCAGTCTAACATATTGTGTTGATGACAATATATGTCTCTAGTGTGGCCTTTTTGGAGATGAGACTCCCCACAACGAGGTTGATTTATTTCAGAGACATAATTTGCATTGGAAGGTTTCCAAATAAACCTTTTACACTTTTGGCGTTTTATTACCTTCTGTTTCACAATATAACTTCAGTAACAACTGGGAGAAACTTTATTAAAATAAAGAACTCCAATTATTTCTATGAGGCCTTTAGTGTTCAGTAAATACATCATAAGACACACTTAACTTAAATAAAATACTTTAAAGAAATAATATAATCAATTTTATACTTAAATATGAACAAGTGTTATGAAAAATACTTACTTACTGCCGTAGCTCTTGTTACCCAAGGTGGTACTTTGCCTCGCCAACACACTGCCTCCAGATCTCTCTATCCATTGCCTCTTCTTCCCTTCTTCCCAGGGAAGAAGGAAGAATACAATGAAAAATACAAGGAGATAAAATTTTAAGACCAAGAAGTATGTCTACTGTGTATGTAAAATTAATTTTTTATTACATAAAGGCAGTAACGTAAATTTTGTAAAGGTCAATGTTTATTATTTACTGAATTATATTATTTCTTCTTTATAAAACTTGTTTAATAAGTATCAATACATTTTGTACTTTGGATATATTTTAATCATATTACTTTAGGAAAACCATTTCCAGTTTCAAGTACGTGTTTTGCTATAGCCGATAATTCTTCTTGTTGATATAACTAAGAGAAATGTTAAATTCAAGTTAGAGTACCATCTTTATATGAACAAATAAAGATAACGTGGGTTATAAAATTAATATTAAATAAATACAACAATTCTTCAACAGCTGCCACCAGCTTTCTAAAACAAACCATCTTTGGCAGCAGGCGAGAAGTTCATAACGTAAGCAATAACAAAGTAACAGCAAATTCTCACTAACCTATAACGGATATGAAGATAAATAATACTGACCCACTTCTGTGTTATTGCCGATATCCTCAGGTACTCACAATACTGAAGATTGGATCCTAAGCATTTTCATTAGTGGTGCCGCTTATCAATATCATTGTGGTACTTCAACAAAATTGAAACTATAGTCTGTACTACAGTATTATTGATATTGTACGGTAGTTATAGTAAGAATAACCTTGTAAAAAATTTCTGAGGAGAGGTTATAACCAATCTAGAATGCGAATTAATGATTATTGAATGTTTCTAGCAAATCTGTGGGGTTTTCGGCCTTTATGTACCCGTGACATCCAGTGTTTACCAACGAACTATACTACTGGAACGTGCACTGCCCATAAGCCACATGTTGTTTTTTCCGGTCTCACACAGCTATGCGTTTCGGGTGTATTCATGGACTTGCAGGCGCTTAAAATAGGCAAGAACTCACCGAGTTGTGCACTGATCAACGGGACGATACGGCATCACGCTTTTTCATCCGGAAAGGAATTAAATAACGGTTTTTAATGCCATTACTTACTCAATACACCGGACTAAAATTTAATAAGTGGTATATGAAGACCGTAAGAGTTCAAGTATGTTCATTATGGCTTCTAAAACATGTCCTAAAACCAATAATTAACTACAAGAGACCATATTTTCTTCAATGCTTTTTCTTCATCGTTGTCAGACTGATTTAATCCTTGAAAATTTAAAATTAATTTACCTTCATTACTATCAATCATTAGTTAGACGATGTTGCATGACTATCATTGTTTTTGTTTCACACGTAATTTTACCCAAAACTCGCGTGTTTATGTAATTTAAATTTCCCTCTCTACTCAATGTGGTTATGTTTTAATAAAATTATCCAACTCATGAGAAGTTGATGAATTTTAACTATACTATTGCATATCTATTAATATGGAAATATTATTTAGCTAATGTGCCAATGCTGTGATTCAGCAGTGGTTTGAATATTACAGGCCGTACATAGCATAACTATGGTCTCCAAATCTTCGAACAACCCTGTTTTGTATGTTTTAATGTGCCATGAAGAATAGCCGAGATATACATGTGTATAAGACTATATGCATAGATACCTATAGAGGTGGTATATACAGAACGGTGTTTTATAAAAGCTTTACTTCACAGGCAGGTTTTCTTAAAACAAATTACCAGTTTTAATCCAAAAACGCTCCAACGTCAAAGGTTTTAGAGACACTGAGTCGTTTTCAGTGCCAATACATTTTATAATGTTGGCGAGTTTTTTAGAATATGATTAGGAGACCACCAATTAAAAAGAATAACTGAGTCCGTCGCTGAAAGTAGGAATATTTGGAAAATAATTGGATGTATTTAAGTTTATAAATTGTACGTTTGAACGAGTTTTCTGGTTGAGTGTATGACCAGATTTTAATGAATAAAAAGTAAAAAGTTGTCTTTTGCCATGCGTTGTAAAACGTTCCGGCTGTAAAAGCTGGATACTTTTTGATTTAAAGTCACACAGTGGAGCTGCATGTTAAATTTATGTACATCAAATCATCAAAGAAAACTCTTTTAAGGCGATTATTATGTATAACCACGGAAACTATAATGGAAAGGCTTTAAGTAATTTTATTATTATAATAGTTTAGTTCATATGTTCCAAAATCCAGCAAATCGGGGAACTCCATTAGGACTACTCCGACCAGGACAGGACTTAAAGATGAGTTTCATTTATTAATTTACTTCTCCTTACCCAAAGCAGTTTATATCATAGTTTTAGGGAATTTTAAGAATATAACACGATACAGTTCATACACAATTATAACGCATTACAAAGGAATCTGAATTTTAATCTTATTTATTACTTGACTATTTTTTCTTCTATTGAAAGTTCTTTCTATTTTTGAGAAAATGGTCAAAGTAAAAGAATTTATTTTATTCGTTTTGGTGTAAAAACTCTAAATTTGTATCTGAAGTAGCTTTTAATCCTATAGGCGCTACGAGTCGTGATCGAGACGCATTAGAGCACTGCCTAAGCGATAAGTAAGTGAGCGCTGCTAGTGCGACATCCTAAGTGAACTACCTGCACACAAAAGACATCGTCAGAATTATTGTGTGGTCTAAGGCGCTGCTCTCGGAAAAGGGTGTTTATATTTTTAAAGCATTAAATAATAAATTATAACCATCGGACTTTTGAGAGTTAAAACCCGTTAAAATCATTTCTAGCACGATAGAATATCAGCATCAGTTACAGGTGTTAATTCACTCTGAACCTAAAGAGTACCGAGAGAATGTGTTTCGAATGTGTTTAGGACCTCCTGGGCGCGAAGCTCACGGATGTGATCCCACGGTGAGGACTCTGCAGCTTCCTCAAGGCTCGATGTCAGGCCTTCTACGAAGCTCCTGATGGTAGGGACGTTGGACGAAGCCCTGACTACGGTGTTCCTCACGAACCAGGGCGACCCAGTGGCCCGCCGGAGACACACGCTCTGGACAGCGAGCAACTGCCTCCTTGCGGTCTTGCAGGTGAGGTGGTACCATGCTGGGGCCGCATATGTGAGCACTGGTCGTATCAGAGCCGTGTAGAGCAGGACCTTCGTCCTGGTCGGTCCTTCGTGGAGTTGAGCAGGGGGCCGATGCTGCCGAAGCCCTTCCTCGCTTGGCCACAGATCCTCTTGACGTGGGGTGTGAAGGTCAGCTTGGAGTCCAGGAGTACCCCCAGGTACTTGACTGAAGTCTTCCACGGTATGTCGTCGCCGTTGAGTGACAGGTGACGGCCGTCCGCTTGTCTCCTTGTCCTCGTGAAGTTTATGGCTTCACATTTGTCAACGTTGACCTTGATCCTCCACTTGGTCAACCAGGGCTCCAGTAGGTGCAGCTGCCGCTTGATGTAGAACCCAGCCATCCTCAGGTTGGCAGAAGTGGCCGTGAGAAGCGCATCGTCCGCGTACAGGGAGAGCTGCACTCTCGGAGTGACCGGAAAGTCGTTTGTGTACCGCAGGTACAGGATCGGGCCGAGGACTGATCCCTGTGGCACACCAGATGTCACTGGGCGGGTCGTGGAGGTGGATCGGGCAACGCTGACGGAGAAGGTCCGGAGGTGGAGATAGCTGCGGAGCAGCCGGAAAATCCTGCCAGGCAATGGAGACGATGACAGCTTGAAGAGCAGTCCCTCGTGCCACACCTTGTCGAAGGCTTTGCTCACGTCCATCAGGACCGAAGTGGAGTGGTGCTTAATTCCTACAGCTCCGGTGATGTTGTTCAGGACTCTGCGAAGCTAAAGGGTGGTGGAGTGGCCAGTGCGGAAGCCGAATTGTTCTGTCCTGATAGACGTGAAGAACTCCTCAGGGAATCTCGCCAAGACGATCTTCTCCAGAATCTTGGAGAGCACAGGCAGGAGGGAGATCGGCCTGTGGTTCTCCGGGAAGAGAGGGTCCTTGCCGGGCTTGGGTATCATGATCACCTTGGCATCCTTCCAGGTGGTCGGGAAGTGAGCCAGGCGTAGGCATAAGTTGAAGATGCAGGTGATCGTGACGATCACCAAAGCCGGCAGGTTCTTCAATGCTGGAGTTCCTAAGGAGTCCGGGCCAGGGGCCTTCTTCGGGCGAAGGCGGCGAATGTGGTCTTGCACTTGAAGTGTAGTCACAGTGGGCTTGTTGTCGTCTTTGTCAGGTTGGTATCCCTCCAGGAAGCTTTCAATCATTTCGCACGTGTCCTCGTCGTAGACATCCGTGTGTGGAGAGAATTGGCCGTCCATGGTGTCGGCGAAGGCCTCTGCTCGATCTCCAGGGGAGTAGACAATACCACGCTGTCCATGAAGTGGTCGGTTGGTCTTCCTCTCCCCTCGAAGTGCCCTGGAGATTTTCCAGATGCCGCCGACACCACCGTCAGCTTGATGTTCCACAAAGTAATCCCACGCAGCCGCTCTGTGTTCAGCCAGGAGACGAGAGCACTTCCTGGCCTGGCGGTTGAAGGTCTGCTTGGCGTGGGGACATCGGGACTGCTGGTACTACTCCCTTCGCAGTCTGCGACGACGGCGAATCTCCTCTCTCAACTCTTAAGCAATTCATTGATAGACAAAGTTTTCTGTTTAATTTATTTAATCTTCTCAATGTAGGTAATATTTTGCTTAATGTTTCCAGTAAAATATTATAAAACGAGCGATGGAAAATATGCAATATATAAATTTGGAGAACACTGTTTATAAGGAAATACTTACAGAATATCCCTTGGTTCACGCCTTTGTTAGGAGACGAAATTTATTAACAGTATAGATAAATATTAGAACGCACTACATAATTTTACTTACAGGCTCAATTCTTTCCGTAAAATTCATTATAAGTTATCTGAGAGTTAAAACAATAAACCATAGTCATGAAAAATTTGATATCTAGATCCAGTACTTGATTTTGTAATTATTTCTACGGCTGAATGTTATTAAAAATTTACTGTACTTTCCAGTATCCTTTACAATACAGTTGCTGTTATGAAGATTATTACAATTGCTGGTTTTTTCACATCTAAAGGACACCTGTTGAACAAATTAATACCAGAAATACCAGAATGTGGTTAGCTATCTTCCACTGTCCTGATAGCTGAGTGAATACTAGCTTGCTGAGTATAGTCTGTAAGAATACTCGAGAATACTGCAAGCTATATCTTAGTTAATTATAGTTTGCCAGGAACCTCAAGAGTCCCAGATGATTAGTTAACATTCGCAGTCCAACGCTCACATATCGTCACACTCAACCTTTGAAAAATTATCATAACTGCTTTCTAAATTTTTAATGTATCTGCTTAGTATATGTTTTCCGTTATAATTCTCCTTGTACAAAAACTGTACGGGGAAAATCAGTTTATAATGTTTTCCGTATTTATCACAGCATAGTGTTTAAAAACATCTGTTCGTATGGCCGACAAAAAACTTACAGTGTTTCACTAGAATGAATTTTATAAATTATGTTTTACTATACCTCTCATGGCATTTTTAATAGGGTATATATAGTATTGACAGTAAGCGGTACCTCATACTTAGTAAATAGCAATAATAACGCTTAACTGAAATAAGTTTAATTTTAAAAGTTTGAAAATAATTTAAAATACAGTGCTAAATAGTTTGCCTTAGTAATACATTCTATATACATTAAAATTTCTTAATTAGTAAATAAAATTCACTCTAGAGGTCTCTTTTCAATGAAAAATATAAGGAATTCACAATTAAAATAACAAATTATTCCTAATAAATTACTATATTGAATATTTACCTTTAAATAAAGCATCCTTCTATGTAACTAATAACAATTTATTTTCTGTGTCATGACTAAATAGAGAGTCATTCTGGAGAACAGGAACTGCTAATTTGAGAGACCAGCATGCTGTAGTAAATTAGTACTAATATTAGCAATAGAAATTAAACTAATTAATTAATTAATCTTGGAAATCAAAAGATGAATGAAATTTGGTTTCTCTATTGCTCATTCTAAATAATTATTAGGTTCAATAATTGGACCAGCTACATAGCTGTATAATAATACTATAATTCACAACATTTGCTTAATATGTAACAAATAGTTTTTCGATAAAAATCTGATATTTTCTTTTTTCTTGATAGGTTCCCTTCTCCACGTTTATCGTTATTGAAAACAAACCAGTAGTGTTTTGTGTCCCTGGCAATAAAGGTTACTTAAATGATTATTAAATATATACTTTACGACTCTTACGCAAAAGACTTATCTTATAAAAATGATTTACAGATAAAAATATCTATCAGAATCTTGGAAAAGTTTTGGAGAACCTCCAAACAAAGAACCGATATTGATTTCCAAGTAGGTGATGCTAATGTTTTCTGGAAAGTAGTAATTTGTCATACTGACTTTAGTTATAGTCTCTAAATACTCATTTTCGCCATTTTTCAACATAAAATATTTGTTGGTAGCTGAAATAAGGTAAAATAGCATACCTTTATTGAACTATTTCAATTAAATCAAGGCAAAATATAATATTTATTATTCCTAAGGTACTACTCATAAATAAGTTTGTTACCACCAACTATTCAAGGAGTAAGGACTACTACAGCCTACTCACAGCGTCGTACTCTAAAATTCCAGGTTGTTGTATCTTGGCTGAAAACGGAGTTCAGGAGGACAACGGCATAGGCTGGAAAGTATCACCAGTTTTGAGTTTTACTGCTGTTTAAATCTTGTTCCTTAGAACGTTGTGATTAAGGCCAGGAGGAGAACTTTATGTCAGGAGCAGGCACGTTTTTTGGTCTCTCTATATCTGCAGAAGTAGATAGTGTGAAATTTTCATGCTGGTCTTGGCATGTCATGCAGTGATCTACGCTCTATGTTTCATATATTTTGGGCTATCAAAGTCATATAACATTTCTTTATTGAAATATTTTATTAATTGACGATTACCTGTTATTATATACACTCTAGAATAGCACTGAATAATCAACTAATAATAATTTCTGCCTAATAATGTTTTACAATTTTAATATTTTTGAAAGAATTTACATTTTTTTCAGTACTAATAGAAATACCAAAATGATATTGAGAATCTCAACTAGAATAAAGCTTCCGGAGAACCCATCTTCAATACTGTCAGTACTGTTTCAGTAAAAGCCTTTATATCAGAATGGCCAATCTAATTCGTTTGCGATAGTGTGAATCAGCGCCGCGTCTATTGAACCGCACGCAATTTAAATCTAATTTCACTCTCAACTAGATTCTGAACAAACGGTAAACTTTAAGAACCATGTTAAAAATATATGGTATATTGGCTCAAAATTTTGAGGACGATCTCTCTTGTTAAAAAATTACAAAATCACTACTACAATAAACTTTTCATATCTAATGTCTTTTATCTTGTTTTATTTGTTTGTCTACATTTATTACATTTTCCATTCTTGTTAAAAATTAACTCAATTTCCATAATGCATTTTTCAATAGTAAAGCAATAGAATTTTATCTTAACTCTAACGGAGTTTTATACACAACACAATACCGGAACAGAGTCCGGTTCCGTTACAGGAAGCAATGTTCTAAAATGTAATAGTTCGGTCCGAAAAATTTACCGGTCCGTCAACCAGCGACCGGAAACGCAGTCCTGATTTATCTGGAAGTCGGGCTAATACTTACACTATTAATACTACGTACATGTTCACACAGGCACCGATTCACCGTAAATGTCGATGATGGATAGGCTTGTTTTTTCAGTACTTATAGTAACTCCACAGTGGATAGTCATGGCTAACTTTAAATATAAAACCGTAAACAGGGTGTACAAATATTCCTCTAAGTAATGCACACTTTAGAGGCGATGAACCCAGCACTCTGTATTTAGTGACTGGTACCTTCTCCTCAAACAAAGCAGCGAGGCGAGATACCGCAGGTTAAATCTTGGCCTGATGCGCATGCGCCAATGTGCAGCACTCGTGCTGTATCGCTTCTAAATATTTTATTCAAATTTACTAAATTAAAGTTTTAATTTTAACAATTAGTTAAGTGAATTTTAATTATCTAACGTGGCTGTGATTGGACTTGAAAATCCAATTTAAATGTGTTAGACATTCAAGTGAGTAAGGCACACAGTAACATTGGACTTTTCATTCATAACCTAACTTTGACTAACGAACAAACACGATTCAAGAGTTAGTAACATGCGTCTTTACTCAGACTTCGTCGGTGCGACCTATGTACTAGTGACTGTGGCTTATCAGCAAGTCAAGACTATTTCACTAATAGCGTTTAGACCTAGTAATCTGAGGGATACCAGATCAAATCCCGCCAGGGACGCTATCTTTTTATACCCCAATGATTAACTTATTTTACTAACATCAACTCAAATTTTGACAGATTTTTTGTTTGTGTCTTTTATTTATTTGTTTGTTTAACTTTTTATTGTGATTTTAAATTATTTAAATATTATACATATTCCCATATTTATTTTAATTAGATGTCATAAATTACTGCCTATATTCATATTTATTACAAAAAATGACTCTAACTCTTGAGCAAACAAAAAATGGAAAACCTCTTATCCTTCCACCACAACTACAAGTATAGAGAGAGCCATTGCTTGAAGAACGGGGAAAGAGCCTGGCGCTGTTTGGGGCGGAACTGTGGAGCGACGTTGAAGACCAACGCCGATGCGACGAGACTTGTGTCGTGCAGCGGCAAACACCAAGGGCCCCAACCAGTCACCATGAGGAATATGTCCTTGTCACCTGCACCTACCCCGCCTGCCGCATCTTCCGAGACGCCCGCTTGCGCTTCGACGCCTGTGGTCTCGTCGGCACAGTCTGCCGCGACGCCCGCGCTCTCGAGCGATGCTGAACTCCCCGCGTCATCCGCGACGTCCACCGGTGCCTCGATCCCGGTTGTCTGTCTTGACTCTGCCTCTGCCGCGGAAGTAGCCGACCTGGTTGCCGAAAACAAAGTTCTCCAAGACCGTCTACTGCAGCTCGAAGAACAGTTTAAGCACGTTCTGGACCACTCTATTGAGTCGGATACACGACTCATGCAGTACACCAACCAGGTTTTCGTGGCGTCCACGCCGCGGGTTGACTCACCTGTACGTGTCGCCGCGACATTTTTCAGGCAGTATATAGTAGTGTAAAAACTTTTAAAAATTTAAAACTGGTGAACATTAGCTGACTTTTAATAAAAACTCATAATGTATTGCGTTAATTTTTTTAAACTCAATCATTTCTAGAAACGTTGTTGTGCAGATTTGAGGAGAATTATAGTCTATATCTTTTACTTTATTCAATTAGTTGATGACATTACCACCAGAGCTTTCTTTTACTTTACAAGAGATTATAACTTGCCGATTGTGATGATACAGTTATAGAAACAACTCCTTAGATTCCTTTGTCACCTTTACATGGATTACTTACACTATTAATAATAATTTTACTCTGAAAAAAGTCAAAAATGCTATATTTGAACATTATAGTTGTTATGATATTTTCCACTAAAATTATTTATCGGAATATAATTTTCATCACACACTGACAGGAAAGCCAACCTACTGCAAAATCAGATAGGTTAATCAAAATGTTTGTTCAGAAGTCACAAGTTATCTAATTTGTGGTCCAGATACCGGGACCAGGGTAACTGAGGCACTGGCTGTCACATACACATATTACATTAAAATAATAAATGCTAGTAAAGATTGCTATTCAATATTGTTATTGATTAAGCCCATGACACAGTTATATTATAAACTTTATTTATTACGGAAATATTTGAAATAAAGTATGTAAATTGAAAACTGGATTTTGGAAGAAACTCAAACATTTCCAATTGGAAACTGAGGTAAATACATTTTTTTAATAAGTACATAAAATATTCAATATTGAATAAATAATATAGTCATCTCTCTACTTCACAGACATATCAATTCCTCACTAACTGGAACATTGTAATGGTGAATGTTATTGAGAAACATAACGACTCGATAACCATGCAGATAAAATAACTCGAATGATGGGTTTAAATTTATATTAGCTGTAATTTCAAATTAAAGTTTTGTATTTTTTTTAATATTTATCGGAATACTAGCTCCTTAGAACTTTATAAGAATATCAGAAAATATTTGCGACAATGTTTTCTTAAAACTACTTAAGTCCTTAGTCTAAGTTTCAATTTAAGTTGTGTATTGCATTAAAATAGTTTTTAGTAGACTTAATAGACTGGCTCCTTAGAAATTTGTTGGGTTATTAGAAAAATGTTTTAATCTTTTTCTTAAAATTATATTCAGAGCTTAGGTTGATGTTTTATGTGATGTGTTTTAAAATTACCAGTTATCACAAAGCACATATTTTGAGTTTACACCCTTGATTCCACGATTTAAATTAAGTTATAATGGTAATAGGTATACGTTATGTTCAGCTCTGCGTCCTAATATTGTCTCATTATATTCCACTTATGTTATTTCTGTTATATTAAAAAAAATTAATACGCTGAGCTTTAGCGAAACTCATCATTCGTGAGGCTTGAAATATTTAAATTTTGTCTGTCAGTCCGTCTACACGCTAGCCCGAAAACGAACTGAGTTTAGATTTCAATATTTGCATGAAGGTTAATTTATATTTGAGAAACACTGTGTTTGATAGTATGTGTTAACCAATTGGATTTTGATGCGCTTCAGCGAATATTTTTGTAAAGTTCTTATAGGTAACCATGATGGAAACGAGAAAATATTGAAGAAATAAATACATAAAAAATTGAGTACTATTATGTAAGATTTTAACAAGTTACATTTTTATTCGCGGTTTAAAGATAAATTATAATATATTGCAGCCAATTTTAAACATTAATGACAATATTGAACTTTATCGCACTCTCGCCTTTCACTTGCTTACCAGAAAACTGGTATAAAACTTTGAATGAAATTTCTACATAAAGAAAAATGAGTTATATATGATGGTGCATGTCCAATCTCGGAATAAGGCTGAGTGTCATAAAACTGTCTCATTATTATTTTCATTTTAAATAATACATATTTTCTCAAGTCTATTACTCGTTACTGGTTAGCTTAAGTTTTATCTAACGTTCTTGTAACTAATCTTTTAATACTTGCAACTAATACACTTTTCTGTCTGACTAATAATCACCTGAGTAGGTTATGTTTAAGTGTTTACGTATAATAATTTATATAAATGTAAACAGGTTAGCAAATAAACATTATTTTAACCCATATTGTTTTGTAAATCTCTTTGTACAAAAAAAAATCAGTCAATCCAGTAATTCCGTACTGGACGCCATTGCTATTTTAAAATACTTAAATATCAAATCTGTAATTTGAGAACTCTTTGCTTGAACTACATTATAATTTATTTTTCATGATAACAACTTTGCATTGTATGTATAGCAATAATAATTATAGCATATTAAAGCAAAGGTGCACTTGCAAATATATTGGGCTAATGCTGACAAATTACTAGAATGTGCCTTGTAGACGTCTTCTAACGTAGCTGAATAATTCTGCCTCAACTTATCAACTCAAGGGCCAGAGTTCGAGTTCTGGTTTGTGCACGCTGTTTCCGAATAGTAAAAATACAAACTACATACATAAAAATACTTCTTCGTTAATATTTGAATTTAAATAACAGTATCAATAAAACCTAAAACTCGCTGCAAAATTTAACTTTTTCTTGAATTGGTTTCATTTCTTTCCAGTTCAGGAATTACAACTGTTCATATTCTTGAATTTTTAGATATTAAATTTACGAATGGCTTCAAATAATAGATTTGAATACTTATTAAATACCTGTTACGTTTAAGCTGAAGGCTACTAAAACAATTGATTTACAAAAACTCAAATAACTGTATTGAATATGTGTGTTACTACGTCTCTCTCATACTATAAATGGAATGTTATAAAGAAAATATGATAGTGAGAGCAGTTTCAAACATGTATATTTAGAGAGCCTAACATAAATTGTGTTCCTAAGATCTCGTTTTTCCAAGAAAGTTTTTTTTAGTTTCTCTGAAGATGTGTACTCATTTCCTTTGAAAAAATATGAAGAATTCATGTAATGTATCTGCTAGCTCTAACACGGTAATATTTATTTATACATTTACTTTCCCCAGAGGGTTCACTTCTGGTTGGTTTATACCTTCCAGCAAAAACCGATGTCACTTAAATCTGTACAACCTTATGAATATCCAGGAGTGGTACATGACTAACTTAAAATGTCGAGATTCTGCAAGGTAATTCGATATTTCTGATCTACTGCGGGAGATGACTGTTGGGGTTTGTTGTGTTCGTTCCCTATGAGTCAATGATACTTGCCAGCCTAGAGAGGGGTTTGCCACCCGGAAATAGACCGGCTTTGATTGGAGAGGCTGGCTCAGAGCTGGATGTCTCTTCTTACGCGCAAGAATCTAGGGGCTGGATAAATTTCACCAAATTTATTCTCTTCAATGGTGAGGCATTTATGGAAATAATGTTTTTTCGAGGTCATAGATGAATTATAAAGTTCGGAAATAGACGTGTTTTTCTTAAATAGGCTTCTCGACCTTCATATGTATGCCTGTATATCTTCTTAAACGATGCACTTAGGCAAATTAAAATTTGAAACTAAAAATATAAATAATTTGAGCCAGGATCGTTTGTAAACCACACATTCCAGGTTCTGGAATTCTAGGTTTTTAGAAGTCCCATACAAGTATTATCCCACTGGAACGTAACATTACAAATGAGCAAACTCATGCGTGTTAAATGTTTGGCGATACAGTAGCAACAACACCTTCTTGATTAATTAACTAGCCGTACGTTTACATATTTTTAACTTGCAGAAAAAATTATGGTTGCCTGCAAAGTCGGTTTTACGGGCGAAGATTTTACGTGACAACGTCTTTTTCTCGGTAGAATATTTATTTATATAAATATTATTAAATTGCACAATAGGAACAAGGAATTGAATGAAAATAAGAATTGCACAAATTTTCACTATAGAAATATATTTTGTTTACTAAAACATTGTACATAATTTGAAATTAATTAAAATTTTTTATTGTAAATGGTAAAGTTGAATAAAACATTTACTAAAATTGGAATTTGAAATTCTTGCTAAACACAGTTAAATTCTAACTCCGCGCGTGGTGATTGGTCGGTTTAGTTCGTTTGCTTGGTCGCACTGTTATGACAGGTTAGAGGTTATAATTTGTTATTTTAAATGTTTGACTAGCAATACGCGCTGTTTCTTCTCAATCGACTGAATTACGATTGATTGCAGAGTGATTTAAACTAATAATTTACTTAACACTGTCAACATTTGTCAATAGTATGACATAACCTATAAACTCAGTTTCTCAACTTTTGTGTCAATCTAACAAATCATCAATCAATCATAGTTTACGATAATGAAATATCAGTGTACAATTATTTACCTTTATTGTTGTAGTTGTTGTAAATGACGAATCTAAGCACTCCACGTTTTTCACGAATAAACATAGTTATCTGCTTTATCCCGTGCGGCGGACACACAGTTATCTGCTTTATCCCGTGCGGATCCCGTGCGGCCGACCCACTGGACGGGCATCGTAACGTTACCGGGCGTTACACTTTTTCATGAGTGACTCCGAGCCGCAACCTAATTTAAGACGTTGTCACGTCAAAAAGTGTTCTGTGTGATAATCGTTTTATCGGAATACCCAGTGCCATAGGTTGTGTATTGGTACAATAATCTTATTTAACAGATAAAACAGTATAACCTGTACATTTTAAACGTAGAATTAATTTTACAATTTTAAATATGTACGTGTTTGATAATTACTATTAGGAACTATCGAAATTAGTATTACGATATTACTATATATGATATAATTTATAAAATAAAAAAAAAACAAAATAGATGTTGTCAAGTGTAAATGCACAACCGAATTATTTTGAGTCTCCTAACGAATAGGAGTTTAATCCAATAGTAAAACTTTAATCCAATAATCTATGAAAAATGTACATTGTCTTCTAACTTTACTGAACCTCATGTTCAAGATATCCTGATGAGGGTTGGTTCAACTCTGCACACATTTTCTCCAATATATGCAGGTTTCGCCTTTGCACAGTCAAACAAGTAAGTTACCTTATGCGCCAATATAATCAGTACTGACTTTTTAATGCATCGCATGCAAGTAAAAAACATTTTCAGGTGATCACGTGATTGAGGCATTAAAGGTTTATAATTTAAGCTTATTTTAAAAGACTAGAACTAATTTAGTTATCTGATTCTGTTGGTGAAGGTCGCTGCTTCCCTCGTGGCGTCGGTCGCTGCCCTGGGGTGATTTACGCCATTGCTTGAAAAAATACCATTGGTATGTTATTCGAAAACGAAAGAAATGGACGGAATGCGTGAAATTAAAATTAATGCTGGTTAGGAATGGTGTTGAGAATCCGAGGCGAACGGCTCGCGCTACCAATATTAGCAACCTCGTGTCGTTGCGACCGGAAGAGGGCACCTTCCAGAGGAATAATAACCGTGGATCCGCCACTAGATTCCTCCTATCCAAAAGCTAACCAGCTTTTATGATTAAAGATAACTAATAATTTGGATATGGTTCCGAAAGCTTCCCTAACAATTATGCCAAGTCCCAGGCCACGTACACTCACTTCTACCCGTCAACTCTACCCGATCGCTGCACAACGACTCCCCACAACCTCCGGTCTCTGCCTGCTAACCTAGCAGGAATCATCCTACCAGAACCTGTCCAGAAGAAGTCCGGATGGTAGGAGGCTCCTATAGTTCAAGCTAAGAGCTAGAGGTCGGCGCAGCTGGCTATCGCTGGCTATCGCGTTCGCGGCTACTGAAAGATAACGCGCGCCAAATTCAAATCTATAGCGGCACTCGCCGCATCAGTTATTGAGTTTTATTAATTTAACATGAATTAGTAAGGCAATACTAATTTACCCAGCTATTACACTCTATTTTTTACTAATTTTCAATATTTTGCCTTCTAAAATGCTATCGATATTACTTTAAACAATAAGTGAGGAAATAGTTCTCACAAACAGCTGTACATTCTTTATAAAGTATGTAAAAGAATGTCAAAGATAATATTGATTGTTCTATGATGAATATTATTGCTCACCTTGCGACCTCGTGGCGTCGCGACCGGAAGGGGGGACCTTCCCGAGGAATAATCCGTGGATCCGCCACTAGATTCCGTCTATTCCAAAACCTAACCAGCTTTGATGATTAAATAAATACTAATAATTTGGGTATAGTTCCGAAAGGTTCCCTAACAAAATACTACTAAAATCTAGACCACCCACGCTAACTTCTCCCGGTCCACCCTGCTCGAAAGCTGCACAACGACTCTTGTGTGCACAACCTCTGGTCACAGCCTGAAAACCTAGCAGGAACCATCCTACCAGAACCTGTCCGGAAGAATTCCGGATGGTAGGAGGCTCCTATTGTTTGAGCTAAAGGCTAGAGGTCGGCGCAGCTGGCTATAGCGTTCGCGGCAACAGACGGATAACGCGCGCCAAATTCAAAACTGTAGCGGCACTCGCCGCATCCTCCCCTCCTTCTCCGAGGAGTTCGAAGGCTTAGCCATTAAGAGTGGTAGAAAGGGTGAGAGGAAAGTTATTTGGAAGTGAACCAGTTAAAGTTAAGTTGAGCCAAAAATCTTAAACTAGAACGCAGAGTTTACTAAAATATTCAAATAACACTACCATGCAGAAAGGCGGTGCAGAAACCGCGCCCATTCTCGCTGAACAGCTCCAGTCCTCAACCACAGACAACTTCAACCCATAAGTGGAAAGCAACTAAGATCTATCTATCACCAACATGTCACATACCTGCTAAATACTTCTAACTCTTCCAAGGTTAAGGTTGGGCTTCTTTAAAAAGTTTAATTAAATTATAGAAGATAGTCTAGGTAAAAGGAATCAGTATTCAGGAAACCGTGTTTGACTGAGAATCACGACCTTCATTCAGCCCCATCATCAGACTCAGATTTCCCTCCAAAAATAGGCCAAGTAGGAAAGGAGAAGTTAAGGAAATTTTATTCTTGTGTAACTCATAGAATATTTCTCCCATCGTAGCTGGCCATAATCTTAGTCCTGTTCCCCTTACTTCCCTCCCCCCCTCCCGCAGCGGGAGACAAGCCTGCTACCAACAAGCCAATCTACCGGACGCAGAATGAGAGGGAGTGAAAGGTCCCCATGACCTCTCTGGAAGAACATATACAATTCATTGTTTTGTTCATATCCTTTCAATATTTGAAATACAGGAAAGGTGGTGAAAAGATGAAATGGCCATTGGAGAAATAAATCCAAATCTAAATGATGAGGTCTCCCAGTGACTACAGTCATAAGAGGCAAGGAAAGAGGAGAATTGGTCTGCTAACAAGTTCTTTAAACTTATCTACCCTATTAGTTTTTCAAGATTGTTTGGTGACATATGGCGAGTAGTATTCCCCAAATGGAGTGTTCAGATCGAGAAGGATGGGCCAACAAACAATAACTCAAGAGAAAAAAAAAAACTCCTGTTGGCTCAGAGTTAGTAGGCCAGGAAATGATTGGTAATAACCATTAATATGTGGATAGGATAACCACTCTGTATAACTAACACATACAAATAAATATACATATAACTGACCATTATAAGGTCGTAACACGCATGCTCGAAAATACAAAGTAATATCTATCACGAAAAACCATACACGAACACTAAATTACACAGAGATAAAACATTTATAGCAATAAATAAGGTTTGACTAACTGGCGTGAGTGCTTCGCTATAGCTTTAGCCTAGTTGTATATAGGAGAAAACTTTGTTGAACAGTCGACTATAAGGGAAAAGCTAAATAATGTCGGTTCTAAAGCATTTATCGATACAAATTATTCTCTATCCCTAAATGCCTTAAGTTATAACTTAACAAAAAAAAATAATTAATTAATAGGATAGAGATAGTTAAAGATGTGTTAATGAAGTGTGTTTGGGGTTGCGCATAGGAGGCAATGAGACTGTCGCTGATCCCAATATTGATTACAGAAAAAATATATAAATAAATGCTAAATCAAGGAAGCTGTAAATACTTCAAACAAAAAAAATTTAAACGGCAGATCTCATAACCACCCATCCCCGTGTAAGTGTATAGTAGACAGTTTGGACCAAACATCAGAATTGCCAAACCCAACACCAGGTAGCAAGAGGAGAGCACGCGCAGGTGAACTCCTTAGCCAAATCCACCTCAGTGTCAGGCACAGCCACCAATGCAGGGTCCCAAGAAGAGTAGAAAAAGAAAAGGAAATGTTATTTGTAAGGTGTAAAATGAAAGAAGAATGAAAATAAACTCAAATTAAACCTAATATCACAATGGCTTTTTCGGAATAGAGGAAATATCTAGTGGCAGATCATTGTCGTGGAGTTGGGAGTTTCTTTTTAAGTGAAGTTATCTTTAAATTATGAAATATGTTTAATTCCATATTCTTAGGAATACATAATTATCCCAATTACCTATTAACGGATATCATTTTCCTACTAACGGACATACAAGCTAAGGACATAAGTAGTTTTAAGAATAAATTGTCGCAAATAGTTTCTGATATTCTTTTAAAGTTCTAAGGAGCTGGTATTCCGATAACTATTTTAAGCAATACAAAACTTAAATTTGAACTTACATTTAAAGCCATCATTAGAGTTAATTTATCTGCAAGGTTATTGAGTCGTTATGTTTCTCAATAACATTCACCATTGCAATGTTTCAGTTAGTGAGGAACCATTTGTGATATGTCTGTGAAGTAGAGTAATGATTATATTATTTATTCAATATTTAATATTCTATGTACTTATTGAAAAAATTTTTTGCCTCAGTTCCCAATTGGAAATGTTTGAGTTTCTTCAAAAATCCAGTTTGCAATTTACATTCTTTATTTCAAATATTTCCGTAATAAATAAAGTTCAAGTATAACTGTGTCATGGTCTTAATCAATAGCATCTGAAATATTGAATTGCTATCTTTACTAGCATTTATTATTTTAATGTATATGTGTATGTGACAACCAGTGCCTCATTTACCCTGGTCCCGGTATCTGGATCACAAGTTAGATAGCTTGTGACTTCTGAACAAACATTTTGATTGTTCCTATATGATTTTGCAGAAGGTTGGCTTTCCTGTCAGTGTGTGTGACGAAAATTATATTCCGATAAACAATTGTCGTGGAAAATGTCATAACAACTAGGAGTAGGCATTATTTTCAAATACAGCATTTTATACTTTTTTCAGAGTAAAATTATTATTAATATTGTAAGTGAACCATGTAAAGGTGACAAAGGAATCTAAGGAGTTGTTTCTATAACTGTATCATCACAATCGGCAAGTTATAATCTCTTGTAAAGTAAAAGAAAGCTCTCGTGGTAATCACATCAACTAATTGAATAAAGTAAAAGATATAGAATATAATTCTCCTCAAATCTGTACAACAACGTTTTTAGAAACGACTAGCAGTTTCCCGCGGCTTCGCACGCAATTTCCCGTTGAAAACAGTACACTATATTCACTTATTCTTTTTCTATCACATTCTAAACATTGCTGAGTTAATTGATAGTCGTTCCATCGTGAGCCTCTTGGGCGCATTATGAAGGTATGTACCATATTCCTGCCTCTATCTTTCGTGGTTTTTGCTAGGTGTTGATAAGTTATTCAGAACAATTAATGTATATGGATGAATCTCGGTAAAACTTAATTAGGTTATAAAGAATCAAATTCGGTCTTTTTTAAAATTAATTTTCTGTCTAAGATATTTCCAGTATTATTTAGGAGTGTGCCTTCAAGAAAATGTTTAAAAGAAACCCAATTTCGATCAAAAAATGTCTTATTTTGGCTCTTTTCATTTACCTTCCATGTAACCAAATTCGATTACCTTATGTGGAAACATTCACGGATTTTTTACAATGAGGTTGTTTTCATAATAGCGTTTAATAGTATTTTCATTGCATTAGATAGTTTATTGTTCATTGGTGCAATTTGAATTTAAAATTAGGCAATGACGTCTTCTATGCAACCTGCATTACAGTAATGATCAAGCACTTTACAATAAACATTTTCTAAATTTTAAATGTAAACAAATGTTTCTACCTCTTTGATGAACTTTAGCTGAAAGTATTAACAGATGTTAAGTATCAGTTCGCTTTGTATTATGTGTCGTAGCGCAGTCTGTCTGATCCAATACAAAGCACTTTAACATCAACAACGATTTATAGTTAAAAAATTAATTAAATAAACTATTTAAACAGTCACCTCTCTAAAAGTATGACGACTTCCAGTAACGTGTAGAATCACTGTACAAAATTTCACGATGTTTCGTGCATTGGTTCCAGAGTTATAACAAAACATACAAACAAACATTCGCATTTATATATATATTTTATATTTATATATATATATATGTATATATATATATATATATATATATATATGTATATATATATATATATATATATATATATATATATATATATATATATATATATAAAGATTGATTTTAAACAAATTAAGGTACTTTGGGATTATACCGTCCACACAAAGTATGAAGAACACAAAAATATAAATTTATAGAAACATACATAATAGAACGAAAAATCAACTCTTTAATTACAAAATTACAAACTTACAACGATTATCAATTGTTAATGAGGTCAGATTCCGTTATATACCCCAACGCTTAAACTTTTTTCAATGAACTTACAACGTTATAAAACGATGTAGTTGAGTAACAAAATTAACATTCCATCAATCAACAAGCATTTCCAGGTATTGTGATCGGTATTGTTGTCGCTGTTATCTTATCTTTCTAGCTGTTATCTTATCTTTCTCGAGAATCCCGATTACGGCAGGCCGCGCGGCATCACATGATTATTTAAGTTTTTGCACGGTACATAATTGCCTTTCCATTACAATTCAATTTATATTTCTGACCAGCCCCTATAGAATTTGATATTTTACTGATAGGTACTATCTCGAGGGATGTTTTTCTGTCGTTGACATCAGCGTGGGGTAGCACCGAAGGTGCTGCCGAAACCCTCGCTGATGGGCGGAGGCATTCGCATTTTGGGTGGCGGAATGTGATCAAGAATAAAAACAAGTTTTGTGAGTTTTTTTTCAATAAAGAGTTTAGTTTTTTTTTTGGTAATGTTTGTTTTTGTTGAATTGCTGTGTTTTGAGAAATGTAGGGGTTTAAAAACACGGAAGTACAACAAAGCGACGCACCAACTGAACAAGCGGCGAGACTCTGCAATCACGTTATCTACTAGACCGCTCGACTTTGACCTCTGTCTGAGGATGGGGAGGGGTTTGCGATAAGACAATACCTGTTTTATGCTGACGAAAATATTTTTTTACGCTAATCTAGTAATCAGTAGAAACAAAATGTCAAATAACGATTCATGACTGGGTGTGGTCGGTATAATCCCAAAGTACCCAAATTAACGCAATACGATATGAATTTTAGGGCAGCTAAAATTCACTAGTTTCATTTATAAAAATTTTTACATTACTATATAATGCCTAAAAAATGTCTCTAAGTCACATAGAAGTAAATAATTCTCCTTGTACTCTTTTCATTTGTTATAAACTATGTGAGAATGGACCATAAAACATTTGGATTTGGTAAAATATGTAATTGTAGACTGATTCTTTCTGTACATTTATAGTACTGAAGGGATTTAAAACCATACATAACAAGCTGTTTCTGCTTAAGCATAAAACATAACTAAATGTTAATCAAAATAAGTATCACTACACAAGAAAATAAATTCATTGCAAAAGTCCTTAAAATTAAAATCCTCTTAACTAAAAATGCGTTATAATAACATAGGAATTGTTTCACTGTTTGTTTTCTTTAATTGATTATCGCAAAACTAGAATGTATATAGCTTTGTGTAAAAAGAATATTGAGAGAAAATCTTTGAATTGTAATTATTAAAGTAAGTCGTCCATAAATCCTTGTCTCGATCATGCCTGGTCTTCGCCATAGTACTCCTGGTGTAGATTTGTACGCCCTAACGTCTTTGAACATTAAACTGAAACAATTAAAAAAGTCCTGGCATTATTCAAGCTTTTGGCCATTGCACTTGTTTATGGTCGCGTTTCTGCAACCTACCGTGGTGTAAGTTTAACGATTTGTATTTATCTAAAGCTTTGTGATACATGTCCTTTGTTTTTTCGATGGATAAAAAATTATGAATAGTACATACACTGGTTTCGGCTTTTGCCTTTACTTGCTTGTTTACGTCATGACTATTAATAAAATTAAATACATGTTATCATTTCATGTTCAATGAAATCTTATGCATTAAATATATTACAATATTTATCGATGTTATAAACGTGGAATGAATTCTAATTTAAAAATTAATTATTCATAATATAAGGTTTTTCAACAATTCACCTATACTATGTACTGATTCCATCATTGAGAAATCTTATACAGGAGGTTTTTGCTATGAATAAACTTTAAATATTCTGAGCCAATGTTTAATATAATTTTATTTGTGTAATATGGCTTGTAATAATTTTTGAGAGAAGTTTAAAAGTGCACTTTTTTCTATACTACGTAAATTAGGTACGTAAAAGCAACAATCTGAAAAATCCAAATTTTTTTGTAAATAGACAATTTATCAATACTGTAAAACGGTTATATTGATAAAGATTTCAGGCTAATAAGTCTTACAGTAATATATTGACACATACAACCATAATCTATTAAAGGAACAGATTTAAATGTGTTATTTAAATGTTTATATGGTAGGTAATCATATTAATATATAATTTAATAACGTGTATTTCGTTAAACTTTTGGTACTACACATGACTAATTAAAACGTTATTTCAAGTAGAACTACGTGATTTCAGATAAGAAATCATTGTACACTGCTTCCCACTATATGTTTTGTGTACAGAGAGGATGAAATAAAGTACAAAATACAAACTAGCAGGTTCTATACAAAACGTACCTTAAAATGCTACAACTATAATATAAACCCAAGAAAAAAAAATCTGCTTAATATGTTAACTGTTCTGGTGATTAATGATGTGATAGATATTCGTTAAAAACTAGGAAATAAACTGTTTTAGGTAGCAAGTGATATTGAGATCATAAAACTGTGATTTTTAGTAATGAAAGTACCTCATCCATGTAAGTCCTGGTCCTGGTCCTGGACATCAAATAGTGTTCTTGGCTTCCACGACTAGTTGTGAGTTGGATGAAGATTAAAAACGGTGCGACATTTCACTTTCAAATTATTAACAAAAACATTAAATTATTTACCTACGTTGTTTCCATGGATATTAAATAATATGTTATGTACCCTTTTGCACGTTTCTAATCTGCTTTTCTTATCTTTTCGACGTCACTACTGCTACTAACATTTAACCCATTTCTTGTTACACAAACACATGCATTCTAAGGAGACAAACGTTTGAATAAAACACAATAACATAAGTTATAGTATAATTTATCCCTGCCTCAAGTTATGTACTAGATTATTATTTATACATCATTATCTAGGGATATTATTCGACATGACACTTCATACTCTTGCTATTAATTAGTCTACATTAACGTGCTTTTAAATTTATAAGAAAATAATATAACTAAACACGTAAAAATGCTTCAATAACCATATAAAAATGTATGCTTATGTTAAAGAAATTATGGTTGCCTGTAAAGTCGGTTTTACGGGCGAAGATTTTACGTGACAACGTCTTTTTATCGGTAGAATATTTATTGATATGAATATTATTAAATTGCACAATAGGAACAAGGAATTGAATGAAAATAAGAATTGCACAAATTTTAACTATAGAAATATATTTTGTTTACTAAAACATTGTACATAATTTGAAATTAATTAAAATTTGTTATTGTAAATGGTAAAGTTGAATAAAAACATTTATTTACTAAAACTGGAATTTGAAATTCTTGCTAAACACAGTTAAATTCTAACTCCGCGCGTGGTGATTGGTCGGTTTAGTTCGTTTATTTGGTCGCACTGTTATGACAGGTTAGAGGTTATAATTTGTTATTTTAAATGTTTGACTAGCAATACGCGCTGTTTCTTCTCAATCGACTGAATTACGATTGATTGCAGAGTGATTTAAACTAATAATTTTACTTAAAACACTATCAACATTATTTGTCAATAGTATGACATAACCTATAAACTCAGTTTCTCAACTTTTGTGTCAATCTAACAATTAATCAATCAATCATAGTTTACGATAATGAAATATCAGTGTACAATTATTTACCTTTATTGTTGTAGTTGTTGTAAATGACGAATCTAAGCACTCCACATTTCACGAATAAACATAGTTATCTGCTTTATCCCGTGCGGCGGACCCACAGTTATCTGCTTTATCCCGTGCGGATCCCGTGCGGCGGACCCACTGGACGGGCATCGTAACGTTACCGGGCGTTACACTTTTTCATGAGTGACTCCGAGCCGCAAGCTAATTTAAGACGTTGTCACGTCAAAAATAAAAATTACAAACACCTACTTAGCCCAAATGTGAGTTAGCTTACAAGAATTTTAGAGGAAAGTCATATTAACGTTATAAAATCAGTATAAAAATAAAGCAAATTGTTTTTTATTCTTCTGATATGGATGGAAATTTATTTGCACTATAATAGTTCAACCGAATTATTTATGCTTTACTATAAATCTATAAGTTTCAGAAGCGTAATATACAGGGGACATTTAAAAGTGCATTGTATGGTAGACTACTTGAATCTGATAGGATGTTATGTAGGTTTTGTAGATGTAGCTGTATAGTAACATGCCATGTCAAACGTGCATGTGGTTTGGATTTCGAAACATGCACGATATAAATATGTTTATTTATGTATTTGTAACTAGAGAATATACGACTATGTTGTACGGGAATTTTCTTGCCTTTAAGTAATAGACGCAGCGTAAGAAATGCCTGCACAGTTGAAAATTAAAAGACAATAGGGAAACAGCTGAAACATACCCAACAGTACAATATATACAAATTACGTATATCCATAGAAACAAAAAGATACAGGATTTGTTCAGTCATTTTTCTATAGCTCAGTTTATGTTGAAAATTGTTCTATTTCGATCACGTCCGGGAAACTCCTCCAGGATACAATATGGCCAGGACCAGAAACAGAACTTACAGATGAGTTACTTTTTTTATTTTCTTAGAAATCACAGCATCTGCTCCTCGATCTCACACTACCAAAGCAGTTTACACATCCTAGTCTTAGAGACAGAAAAACCGGAACAGTTGCATTGACAACACTATTACTAAATTACAACATTGAAATACATGTAAATCATTAGATTGAGTTGATTTTTAGATTTATTAAGGTTGTCAAAGCTTTGTTTAAATACTGAAAATGTTGTGTTTTAGGCTATTTATAATCCGCTCTATACCCAAAGAATACAGGAAGAATCGTTTTTGTAAAATAACATAAACGAAATTGTAATACGTGGTGAAATTGGATGTGTTTGTAAATATTTGATGAAAAATCAATACAATAAAATCTGTTTCTTATGTATTTTATTACTTACGTCAAACCGCCTTCTTTCTGACGTATTTTCATGGAATAAATATTGAAATTTTAGTAAAACTTAGTGTATGCTTGCTAAATAACAATATCGGTGATCGACTATATCATGTTACACTGTTAGTTTCAATTACATATAAAAAAGCATTATAAGGTAGTTTTGAAAAGAATAATATATTATAACTTTTAACTTTAGGAATTAGTTACTGAATCGTAAACCAGAACTCTCTCCTGTCGAGATTTTAATAAATAATTTTCTTATTGGACTCCATTATTGCTTTTATAAATTAAAAACTTACGAATTAAATAATTTTATAATATTCTTTTCAGGACAAGACTATAATACCTGCACCTTCTCATCTATTGGGTACACGCTAAAGTAATATTACTAGAATGTGCCTGATAGACATATTCTACTGTCTTGGTAGTATGTGTTTACCGACTCAGTCATACCACGTAAAAGCTTCAGAGTTTGAGTTCCGAATCGGACGCGCTATTTACTAACAATAGTCTTAATATACACAGGTGCTAGGTATGAATGGAAATTGTGTTACTCTGAGTCAAGCGTGTTTATAAATAAACTAGTGAAGTATTTTTATAGTAATATTTTATATTTTATAAATATTATGTTATATTTACTTTTTTCATATTTTTTATAAATACGTTGAATGCTTGATTTAAGTATTACAAATAAAATAACTTAATGGAAGTAGTTTCTTAATAAAGAGAGATAATGCATTTGGTGAAAGCCTTTACGTCCTGTGCAGATATGATCAAATGCCTCTTTAAGCACAAAATCGACTATATAAATAAATATATATATATATATATATATATATATATATATATAAATATATATATAAACAGTATATTATTTTTAAATACTCTAATATGTTTATATTTATACTGAGCAATACCTTATCTATGCAATAAGTATGGAAAATTAATTAAGCTAGTGTGACTAACCTGCTAGTGTTAGGGTAGTGGTTTGGACATTGCGGAATAGGAATGAAAACAGTTATAGTTTTCATTTTATGAGTCATATACAGGAGTTAATAATTTCAAACAAATCACGGTAAAATATTTGAAAATTAAACGAAATATTATTAAACTTGTCTTTACACTACTTTTTTCAAATAATTTTCCTTTTTTAATTAACTTAAGAAAATAGTATTTTCCTTCCCTAAGCAATTATATAATTGCAGTTTAAATGTACATTGAACAGTCAAACAGTTTCTATTTAGTTACAACGCTTTTTAAATTAGCAGGGGTTTACAATTAGGAAGATCATCTTGATAAAAAAATAACTTTCGTATATTTTGTGAGCTAACAAAGAACTTGAGATTTATGTTTTTAAATCCTTTTAGTACTTATAGTGTACAGAAAGAATCAGTTTACAATCAATTTCGACACATCGACCAAGCTATATAATATCCGTTCATACATATCAGATAAATAGTGTAAAGATACTTGGAGAATTATTTAAATAAATAGGTCTTAGAGATATCACTCAGGCATTTAATAACAATGCAATATTGAACATGATTTGAAATAAGCGAATGCTAGTTGACTTAGGAATAAAATTCATATCTTAATAACATTTAATTGTTTACACTCAATAAAATAATACTATATCATACAGATTTTAGTTGAAATATGGTCTGTAATTGTTAGTTTCTGAAACCATCACCAGAGATCTGAAGTTAACCTTCACAGACATTTAGAATAAAATTTATATTCCTCTTTTTTTCCTGTCATAGATTTTTTCATTTTGTAACACATCTTATAGTTCTTAAACATTTAGTTTCTGAAACAGTACAGTTTTAATAAAATGATTTATCTTTAAAAAATTCATTTTTTAAGTAACTTTGTTACTATTAGTTAAGTATAAAACAGTTAATAAATAATTATTTTAATTTAAAATATTATTTGGAACTGAACTACTCTATAAGTTATTAATTTTTTTAAGAATTTCTTAATGTCTGATTACTACGTACAATGCTGCTAAATTACTTAACAAACAGCATGTATTACTAAGTCACTCATAAAGAGGTTAACGCTAAACTTCTAGTTGAAACGTTGAGAGCTTCTTTGGGCCTAACACGTTGCAGAAACAAAATTAAATGTCTACCAATGACTTCATGGAATCATAGAAATATTTTAATATCAATTGAGAGATTTATATTTTAAGTTAAGAACTTTTTTAACTATACAAGAGGTGGAAATTTTTTTGTTAGGTTTTAAAAGCTTAACCGTGTTAAGATCAACAATCTATTCATGTGTCGCTATCTTTTTTTACCATTTACGAAAATAATAAATTATAAATTTGATTATTTTTGTAAACGTAATATTATTTTTACAGAACTTAATTGGGATAATTATGTATTCCTGAGAAAATGGAATTAAAAATATTTCAAATTTAAAGAGAAAAAAGAAACTTCACTTAAAAAGAAACTCAACCCGGTTTGTGTACATTTGATGGTATACTATTACAACTCGCCCCAGGCCTCATAGAAGGATTTGTTGATTGTTTAAATTCGGAAATGATGTTTTACATTTTTGTGTTCAGTTTTATCATTTTGGTTAAATTCGGAAATAAAGTTTCCAAATGGCAAGTCGCGTCGTGTATTGTAGAATAAATAGAAATAGTAAAAGATGTCATGTCGTACAGTTTCCCTGGATATTGCATCCAAAACACTAATAATGTTACACATTTATCAGAGACGGGGAAAAAAACTTATAAGAATCTTTATAGTTAAGTTATATTTACCTGTTTGTGCTTCTAAAATTTATGTGTTGGGGTAATCATACAACAATAATTTAGCGTTATTAGTAGTCGTGACGTCAGCAATATAAGGGACAGCTAAAACGTAAGCAACAGTTTCAGTAAAATATTATTTTATATCCATGGAAGCAAAATAGCATTTATAAATTATTGTTTTAAAATAAGTCTAAAGTTTTATGTCGCTGCATTTTTCAAATTTCCTTCAATTCACAGCTAGTCGTGGAAGTAGCACCAGGAACACAATGATTGGCCAGAAGCAGGACAAGGACCAGGACTTACAAGGATGAGTTACTTTAATTCAATTTTAATCATAGTTTTTACTCACTATTTCTCGTTATACAAAGCTGTTTAAATCCTAGTTTTAGCTATTAAAGAACAAAACGCCACAATAGTTCATATGTAGCGCTAACAGAGTACAAATTAAATATAGTTAATACACTGTTTTTTTAAGTTTTATGTGAAAGCTACTAATTCGTGTTTTGGTGCTATGTATAATCCTCTTAGTACCCAAAGAGTACAGGGAGAATCAGTTTACAATATTTCGTATTGCATGGACACCAATAGATAATTGAAGTTTTCGCGTAATACAAAAAAAAATATATGTATATATTGTTATGAGAGGCATTTTTCTAATTTGTGTTTTACATCAATCTTTCTAGCGTTGCTAGTATGAAAAACATTCGTAATCAGTTTCACATTACTTGTTGATGTTTATTTAAGATATAAAAAATAATTATTTTTTGGTTTGATTGATATTTATTTCAAAAATTAAAAACAATACCAAAGTGTTGTGACCTAAATTTGTTCTTGAAGGTTTAACTCATTCTATTAGTTACAGAAATCCACGCCAGAGCTCTCTTTCACAATACAAGAGATAATAATGGGCCAATGTAAATTATGCAATATTAGGAATGCATAATTAGATTCTAATACTAAATTTAAATAATTAAATTCCTTTCTTTAAATGATAATAATGAAATTTTTTGTTTCATGACTAAATAAAATAAGTCGTTTTGGAGAATGACACACAATCCTCTCCCGAACCCCAAAAAGTTCACATGAGCATGTCTCGTATCAAAATAATGCTGATAGTCTTCTTTGACGTTTGATAAATCGTCCATTTTGAGTTTGTACAACAAGGAAAAACTGTCAACGCAGTCCTTTGCCTGGAGGTGCTTGAGACTGAAACGCAAGATCGACCGCGTCCGGCCTGATATTAAAGTCATCTTTAAGCTCCACCACGAAAATGCCCCCAGCCACACGGCATTCGTATTTGCCAACTACCCTACCAAGAACAAGACCTCCATGGTGCCCCAATCTACTTACAGCCTGACATAGCTCTGTGTGATTTTGTTCTGTTCCACCGACTGAAGAGAGAGCTGATGGGAAAGCACTGGGATTCAGTGGGAAACATCCAAGCTGCAGTTATAAGAGTACTAAGAGGCGTTCGAGTGGAGGAGTCCCAGGGTGCTTTCCAAGCGTGGCAGAATTGTCTACCCAGGTGTATTGATGCAGAAGGAGACCATTTTGAAGTATTTTCACCATTTTTATTAATCGGATGATTAAATAATGTATTTTCCAGATAATGGTCATTATTTTCATTATGCACCCTATATACTCATGTCTCATCAGGTGCACAACTAAACGCTTTATGATGTTGACTGTCACGATCCAATAGCACGGTGGAGCTACTGAATCTTCAATAACGCAGATATGGTGGGAAGGGCTGATTCAATACATATGTTGAGTTTAGCTCGAGTTCACCTTCTTCTTAGTGCAGCGTCTAAAATCTGATGCTGTTGAGACTTCTTAAATCTCGAGTCATGTTCATCGAAATCGATCCAAAAATATTTTGTTGACAAAAATGAATAAAGTTAAAAGGAAACCCCTGCATCGGTTTAAAACTTAACATTCACAGCCTAACTGAATCATCCTTCTCACCATAGCTGTGTACTGTTTACAAGATTTGATTGCACGTAAGATTTGCTTGTGTGGAAGTATTTTTATTTTATTTGCTGCATATAAGAGAAAGATAGACTGGAGCTAAACTCAACACTCACATAGAATCAGCTTTTCCAAACATAGCTGTTTGATAGTAGTGCAGGTCAAGCGTACGGATTTGGCAGAGCGAATATGTTTGGTTCTTATTTGCAACCGTGATTGGTGAATTATTAAACATTTCAACGGCCTGTGTACTATCATGTGATATTGTAATGCCAAATTTATTAATAGAGTACAAAGAAATTATAATATATCGTGCTCAATGCAACTTTTAACTTGCAATAGGTGATTCCATTGCACACATTTGTGGTAGTACCCTCGTTTCCTTACCATAAATTTTATTTAAGTACTGATATAAAACCTTGCATGAGGTTTCTACTAAGACTGTCATAATTAATGAATTAATATAATGGTGCTGTCTACCTTTGAATTAGGCTGAGCGTCATAGAAGCCTACCACTGAACATTGTAAACTCACACGATTTCTCTTTTCGGTCACCGTGAATGTAAACATTTATTTCCTGTATGATTAAATGTTTATCTGTCCACAGGATATCTCGTAAGTGAAATAGGCTATAGAGTTCAAATTTAGCATGCAATCCCAGCGAAGCCTATTGCACAACACATAACAATTAATGTGAAAAATATTATAAAATATTTGTGTTAATTTCTCTTTTTTTACGTATAAGGAGTCTAACTTCACACTCCTCTTCTATTTAAGCTATTCAGCTTCCAAGAACTGACTGAGAAGTTAGTAATGTAACGTCTGTGTTACACCCTGTATTTAATGCATATCTTAGGTGTTTAAAATTCAATGCATAACTCTACATACGTAAATGATGCATTAGCTATACATGTTTCAAGGTATAAATATAATACTTATTAATTTGAATAACAAAGCATGCAATAAAAGGACATAACACAAAACACACACACACACACACACACACACACACACACACACACACACACACACACATATATATATATATATATATATATATATATATATATATATATATATACATGTAAAGTACTTGCTTCATTTTGTAAATAAATTTCAGCTACGTTAGTTAAAAAACCTATTTTTTCCCACATTTATTAATATGATATTCGCTACTCCGCTAATAATATATCTTTGTAAATTAAAACTTGGTCAAGACACAATTTTATTTACTAATTGTTACATTTAAAGCCCTTACTCGGATTAAAGTGAGTTGCAATAGAAAAACATTTTCGAGAAGTATTGTTGTAGAAGTGTATAATCAATGGCTAGTTCTCTTTGTTGTTGCAGGGTTGTGTAGTAATAAGTAATTTATATAAATCCTTATTTCAAGTTAGGCTAGGGCACGCTGGGAACGTTTATTGACCAAGGTTAGAGTAAAACATAAAAATTAGTATGCAAGAATATTTTACAAAGAACCAGATTTAAATTCTCGTAGGTCATTCTTTACATAAATATAAAAACTTTTAGTTTAGACACTATCGGTAGCAAATACTTGGCAGAAAATGGCTGATTTAGACTTTCCATATCGTTGTCTGACGGTGATATTACTATCACTTACGTGTCTGACCGTTATAATTAATTGATGTTAAATGTTTTAATAATAAAGTATTATATCCCGCACCAATTCAAGTTTTGGCTGACGATCAATTTCATATTCGGAGGGTTAGATGTCGTCAATTTTACAAAACTAAATGCTGTTTGCTTATACTCGTAAATGCTTTAGTCCTAGAGCAGAAAATAAATACAAACGCATCTTATTGTACGTCAATGATTATAAAAGAACGTCACTTGCGTAGGATAAAATATGGACATTTTCCTTGAAATAATCCAGCTGATATGCCCCCTACAGATTTACACATCTAAATTACTTATATCCATGGAAACAACGAAAGAAAAGTTCAGGGTATTTAAATATTCTGAATTGCTCAATACTATAACCAAAATTCACTTTAATCGCAGCACCTCGGAAAACTAGCGAACAAGGAACACGATTTGAGGCTCAGAGAGAGGACCTGGACCAGAAACTACAGTGAGTTATTTTTATTGTTTGTATATCGTAGTTTCTGCTCTCACTATCTCTTGACATCTAAAGTACGTAGTTTATATCCTAGGTTTCTTGACAAGTTACCGTAGCAAAAATAACCTTTCCAGTGAATATGTTATTGATTATAAATTTCTACAAAATATAAAAATATTAACTTAAATAATATTAAAAATAAATTTATGATTTGGATCTTTTTACTACTTTTATATCTTGCACAAAGCTGATTACTATGCACAATAAAACCAACTGTATGTTCCTCGTAAAAGGTATGGTACATTATTCTGAATTCTGTTACATTTGGGTTTTGGGCTGTTTTTAATTTCCCATACACCTAAAGCGTGCATGCTGAATAGGCTTAATATTTTTTAAGGTAATCAATAATCTTATGAATTGTTAATCTGAATAGTTAAATTCACAAGCTGCAGGAAGAATTACCAGAATGTGTTATTCAGTAGTAGCATAAATAGTAAAAAAAGTTGAAAGTAGTTTATAATGACTGACTAATACTAAAATAGACCAACTAAATTGTGTTTAAAATTATGTAATAATTTATATACTTTTAAATATTTTAGAAAAAAAATAGTATTTTCATTTATTTTGTTAGGTGAACTTCCATAGTACACGAAACAAAAATCAGGCAATATAAATGTGACAGTTACAAATGCGTACTGAAAAATGTTCCGATCCTTAAAACTATCCGCTTAAACTAAATTATAGTTTCCGTTTCACGACAAGAATTTTGCAATACAGCAACATTAATGCAATATAGCAAGATTAATTAGAGTATATTAATGCAAAATGTGCACTTTCATATCTAGTGGGCACAAGCTGCAGGAAGAATTACCAGAATTTGTCTAGTAGACACCTGCTACCGTAGCTGAGTAATTCTGTATCAGCTTATCAACTCAAGGGCCTGAGTTCCAGTGCTTGTTCGTGCAAGCTGTTTTCGTATACTAACAGTATAGTATTTCGTATGGTAATTCCCAATACATTATTTCGTTGCTAGTACTAAACTGTTTAAAAAGTAGAAGAATTTTAAGTCTAATGCCAAAAGCCTATACACTCATCCAGTGTGGTATATAGACCGAGGTACTGGGCAATTAAAATGCCCATGTTGTGAAATGGATGGTGTGGGGGATTATCGCCATGAACACCACAGAAGTTATAGCCGCGAGCCTTGGATTCTTTCTCGCATTAGGCTGACAACAATAGGAACTCACTAGAACTAGGCCAGATGAGTAAACGGAACAGACAGGGGAACAATTAATTTGCAGTCATTCAGGACCTTGAAGGATACATTCTAACGGGTGGCGAGATGGGTGGCGAGGAAGATCTTTTTAAACCTATCTGGTATTTAGGTAATTATTGCCTTCTATAAAGTTAAGCTGGGTTCTGAACCTCCACTTCTCGACTAAGTACTGACTACACACATCCAAGTGTCCACAGATGAATCTTAGAGGAATGAGGATTAGCACAGGCCACTAAATAAAAAGTGTAAGGTAGTAAAATTACACTGAAGGTGACTTAGGACTGCACCGTGAAACCGTAAGATCACCAACTGTTCAGAATATAGATAGGTGTATAATGTGTCTCGTAGATATTTTGGCGTATTTGGAAATACCTCCATCAATAATTTTTTCCACAAATCGTATTGAATGTTAATGTTGCTACTTGTTGCGATAGTAACAAAACCATTTTTTTTATATTACATTCTAATGTCATAACCAATAGGCAATAGTAGATATAATAATATGTTCATAATCAAAGCATATTTTTGAGATAGTTTCATATGCGAGTGAAAACTTGGCTAAAAGTGACATTCCAGAAAACAACTTTTCTTATCCTCGTCAGAGTAAAGTCATATCAGCTTTCCAAGTTTTTATAAATTACTCCACAAGGTTCTTTCCTAAGTTTCCAAAAAAATGACGGAGTAGCTCTTAATTTAACGATAAAGTTTTAAAGGATAAGTTTAAAGGATAAGTCAAAATTCAACCCAAACTATACAGCCGTAAGTGATGTCTTAGCTATAAATGTTTAAAGCTGTAATTATAATACATATCCATTTGAATAAAAAAGTGTAAAATAAAAGGATAACAAATAAATGTACCTTTGAAAATTGATAAATTTTTATATTTCCAGGACTTTTTAAAACATAAATTTAAGGTAATACGTAGTTAAAAAACGTTTTTGCTAATTTTTAAATAGGACATCCACTACTAAGATATTTTTGTTAAATAAAACTTGGTAAAGAGAAAATTTTCTAAATTGTCAGATTAAAAGCCCTTATTTAGATATAAGTGAGTTAATAAATGTTAAAGAAGTAACGTGATAGAAGTGTCCAATCAACAGCTAGTGCACATTGTTGTTGTGGAACTGTATAGTACTAATTAGCTGATACAAACCCTCATAGCATGTCAGACTAGAGCACGCTGAGAACGTTAAATGACAAAGGTTAGAGTAAAACATACAAATACGTACCAGTATTGCATGTACTACAATATGTACACTAGTACGAGTACATTTTCAAAGAATAATTTATGAATTAAAAGTATCGAAGGTCACCCTTCAAAAAATATATAATATAATGTTTTACAATAACGGTTACAAATACTTGGATGAAAGTTTGCAAATTTAGTCTTCCCATAACGTTGGCTGACAGTCAGATTTAAGTGTTTTTAATAAAATAAAATATTTCTGATAAACCTCTTGCTTGATATTTTATACTTCATTCTAGTTCTTTTATTACGACCCGGATCTAAGCTAGTTTAGGCTGATAATTAATTTCATTTTTGGGGGAAAGGTTTCATCAATTTTACGAAACTTAAGGCAGTTTGCTTATACTTGTAGGCAGCTTGCAGTATACTCGTAAACGTTCTCCCTATACTAGAAAAGAAATAGAAAGAATTTATGTATTTAGTTCCATAATTACTGAAGAACGTCACTTGCGTATAATAAAATATGGACACTTTTATTAAAATAATCCAGCTAATATGTCTCACACATCTAGGTACACATATAAACTACTTGTATCCATGGATATATTGGAAGAAAATTTCGGGGTTTTTCAATGTTCCGAATTGCTCAGTATCATATTCAAAAGTCATTATAATCGCAGCACCTCCGAAAACTAAGGAACAAGGATCACGACGTGAGGCTCAGAGAGAGGTACAGGACCGTAGTATACAGTGAGTTATTTTTATTATTTAAATACTTTCATATACTATTTCTAGATAGTAAAACAAATATTCCTTCTGCTCTTATGACACACAAAATACGTAGTTACATCCCAGTTTTATCGATACTTTATCACAACATAAAACACAGGTCCAGTGCATATACAGGGTGTCCCACGAGTAAACTGACAAACTTCTCAGGTGGTTTATTTTCATCAAAATGTGAAAAAGTTCATATAAACATATGGCGGTAAACGCTTTGTTAGCGAGCAACGGGTAGCCAAAGAATTCACCCGATCTTCCAGGAAAGGACGGAAATAAAGCGAAACCGTTGGTTTTATGGTGCAAAGATAGTTTATAAGTTATTCGAATTTATTGGATCCAGGTAAGTCTATTGCAACTGAAAATCTGATTAAAATACATCCAAGACCATTAAGACTACTTATTTCTGAGATATCCGACAAAATATTCAAAATTCTGTCTCGAAACACATGCTTTGTTTCGATTTTAAGTTTATTAACTTCAACAAATGGGTAATAAACGCGTAAAGTGTTTATCAAAAACTTATATATAGTATAATTTTGAGTACTGACAGCTCGTATAACCGTCTACTAACCTGAGGTTTAGTAGAGTAAGCAAAAATATCACTCACTGTTTCCAGGAAGTAAAGAACACTTAATAGTTGTATTCATTGAAATATTATAATATTGATATATTATAAAATAACAATAATACGTCTTTTTCTCGATCTAGGGGTTATAAATTAATGTACTATTCTTTGAATTATTGCAGAGCATAATAGTTTTTGAAACTCGCAAATTCACAATCAGTGCATTCATAAGCAGTTTATTATCCTTTTATTTTATGCTCACTCACAAAAGAAGGTTCTTTGATTGCAAATACCTAATAAAGATTACTTTAGTCCAGATAATTATTTTACCACAGTATTCACAAAGGTTCATACTTTTTGCTTCCAAAACAATCGATTCGATTGCTAGATTACATTGAGTGCCGCCGGCTTCGGATTTGTTGTCTCTTTGATACTCGTTTGTACATTTTAACTCCGGTAATGTTTTTCAATCTACCAGTGAGAGCTTTTTCACCAAACCTAGGTAGTATGAAAAATATTTTAATTATGATTCAAGTCTCTATTACGTCCTAAGGATTGTGGTATGATCATTCGTCCTCAACTTATTTCAGAAAGGTTAACACATATGGAATATCACCATTTTAATCTTGTTAAGTAAAACATTAATTAATGTTAATTATACGTGATAGGTGTTATTAAGCTACTATGATATTATCTCAAATTTTACAATGAGTGTCATAATATTTTTTTCCAATAAGGTATATATTTTGCGTTTCAACTTCTCATAAATATATTGCAAGATCTTAAGGAGACTAGAAAGTAATAAAAATTACAGTTTAATTGGAAAATTTATTTCAGATGCAAACCTTTAGAATGCGTATGTTTGAAACAACTCTAATAAAACCAGATCGTTTCCATCGTTTCTTTCACAGGTCTATTACAAAGTTGCACACCAAGGCTACACCAAGTGTCGCTTACAAGTGTTCGGTGAGGTTTCATGAGTAATTTCAAGTCATGACAATAATTTAACTATCTAATGATAGACTTCGCTATAATTCAGTTAAGAAATAATATAGCTGAATTGTGTTTAAAATACCAGTGGTCATATTGTTAATACCTAAAAAAATTATATGCTTTTCTTTTAAAGTTTAAATATTATAAGCTTCTTCTCATGAGTCGCTGGAGTCCAGTTAATTTAAATACGTTTTTTAGCTAAAATCCGCCCACCACTCGAGGCGGACCCAAATTTGGTCTATTGAATGGTAAGGCACTTCTGGATATCTGGTTTTTGAAGAGATCTTAAATTAATTAAAAATTTGTTTTGAAATAAAAGTGATTAAAGAAATGGGCTTTTTTAACGTACTTACGTATACCTGTGTATTTTCTTAAATGAGGCAATTTGGCAAAATTCAAATTTGATATTAAAAATTTAAACAGTTTTAGCCAGAAGTGTTTATAAATCAGAAAGCGTATGTTTGTGGAAGTCCCATACATGTATCGTCTTACTAGCATCTAACATTAAAAATTAGTTAGCCTATACTTGTTAAGGTTTTGGCGACAACATTATCTACAAAGCCTTTTTCAGTAAAAAATTTGGCCTTCATTTACATATTTTTTTACTTTCATAAAAGGGAAAGTTAAAAATACCTAAGCTACACGCCAGGTAGCATACAATTGTTTTGGATGGATGGTTATATTAACGGCATAAAATTCCGTATAAAGATAAAATTAATTATATTTGTTATTATTGTTATATAAATGGTAAGTTATTTGGAAAAAAAATTCAACTCTTCATAAATGTAATATACTCTCTAATAATAAACATTTGAATACTCTGCATTAATAATAAAACAACTTATTATTTTATAATCTTGGTAGTTCAGTTTGAATAATCACTATTCAGTTTAATTAAGTGCATGTTTTAGAATAAGTGTGCATGAAATAGACAAACAACATGACTGTTGTGGTTCCAGACTTATGCGTGTAACATCGCTCAGGTATGTTTTGTTTACATAGGTTGAATACATGCATTAGTTTAGTCATTTACCAGAAGAAGAGATCAGATTACATATCTCGAAACGTAGTGTTACTGATTGTATTGTATCACTAAGCAAATCAAATATCCGGGGAAATCCTGTTTCCTTCACAAATGTTATTAGTTATAAATTCGTATCATTAGGAATAATTTTTGGAATAATGTAAAGTCACACTGTATTGCAGACTAATTGATCAGATAAGTTGTAAAACCTATGTACGTTTTGTAGATATGGCAGTATCTTAAAATGCTATGTCAAACGTGTCTCTGGGCAGCATTTAGAAACAAGTATGTTATAAATGTGTTTATTGATATCATTTTTAAACAACAGAATATACAGCTATATAATCACATAACAGAAGTTTACTTGCATTTCAGAAATAGACTTAACGTAAGAAAAGACGTGGCTGCATAAGTCAAGATTAAAAGAAAATAAGGAATACAGCTGAAACATACTCAACAGTACAATATATAAAAATTATGCATATCCATAGAAACAACAAGATACAGGTTTCGTTCAGTAATTTTTCTATAGCTCAGTGTATAATAAAATTTTTTTAATTAAAGCACGTCCGGGAAACTCCACCAGGACACATTATGGCCAGGACCAGGACCAGAACTTACAGATGAGTTACTTTTATTATTCTTTCAGGAATCGCAGTATTGCTCTTCGATCTCTCACTAACAAAGCAGTTTAAACATCCTAGTTTTAGTGACAGAACACCGGAACAAATAAATGTTGTTACAAAACTATTACTAAGCAAACTACATTCAAATGAGTGTTGTTATTCGGTTGAGTTATGTGTCTAGGTTTTGTTAAGGTTACCAAAAATCCCTTCCAAAACTACAAAACTTGTGTTTTAGGCTGTTTATAATCAGGTCTTTACTCAAATAACACAGGGAGAATCGTTTTGTAATTTGATATATTTATGGATTACCACAGAGTGGAATTTGACCTGTTTTACGTAATTGATATAAAATCAAAATTTTTATAAGGGAAGCATCATCTTGTGTCAAACAGCCTTATATTGGACATGTTTTTATGGACTAAATATTGAAAGTTAAGGTACATTAGTGTATGCTAGCTGAATAATGATATTAGTGCAGGATTAAATCATGTTAAATTGTATAAATCAAGTATTAGAAAAAAACGTAAAGGGTAGTTTTTAAAAGAAAAATATTCTACAACTGTTCCCTTTATTAATTTAGTTACTAAATCGTACACAGAACTCTCTCCTGTCGAGGGTTTATAAACTCACTTTCTTATTACATTCCATTACGGCTTTTATAAATTAAAAATGTTCGCATTAAAATAATGTTATAATATTCTTTTCGGGTAAGTACTATAATACCTGCACCTTCTCATTTATTAGGCACACGCTAAAGAAATATTACATATTCTACTGTCTTGGTAGTATGTGTTTACCGACTCGGCTATACCACGTAAAGGGTCAGAGTTTGAGTTCCGAATCGGACGCACTATTCACTAACAACAGTTTAATTTACACGGGTGCTAATCATGAATGAACATTTCAATATTCTGAGTCATCCGTGTTTATAACTTAACTAGTGAAGTATTTGTATAGTAATTACGTTTTTATATTCTTTTATAAATGTAATGTAACTTGAAAATTATACCGTATTGTAGACTATTTAATTCAAAATATTCCAAAGAAAATAAGTTAATGGAAGTGGTTTCTTAATAAAAAGAGAGAATGCATTAGGTGAAAGACTTTACTTCCTGTGCAGATATGGACAAAGGGCTCTTTAAGCACAAAATCAAGTATATAACAGCTTATTATTTTAAACTTCTCTAATATGTTTATAGTGATACTGAGAAAAATACCTTATCTGTATTTGAATATGAAACATATTAAATCTTTTTTACATTCAAACAATAAAAATATCTATGCCGTAACGTGCGCAGTAAAAATAAAATTATAGTTCCTTAAAGTACAAGAGAGTAATCAAAGTCAACTGTGCAATAAATATGGAAAGTTAATTAAACTAGTGTGACTACCCTAATATTGTTAGGGTAGTGGTATGAACATCGCAGAATGGTTATAATAAGAGTTATAGCTTTTATTTTATCAGTCCTATACAGGAGTTAATCATAACAAATCACATAAAATATTTCAAAAATAAATTAAATATATTTAATCTTTCCTTCACACTAATTTTGAAAGTAAATGATTGTTTTAAATTAACTGATCAAAATAGCATTTTTGGTATTTTGCATCCACTAAGGAATTATATAATAGCAGTTTCAATGCGCAGTGAAACAGTCCTATTTAGTTATAACGTATTTACAATTAACAGGATTTTTACATGAAGATTTTCTCGATCAACAAATAACGTTCGTATATTTTTTAAGCTAAGAAATAACTTATATTTTATATTTTTAAATTCTTTCAGTACTCAAAACGTACAGAAAGAATCAGTTTACAATCATTTCTAATATATCGTCCAACCTATATAATATCCTTCCATACATATCTGATAAATAGTGTAAAGATTACTTGAAAATATTTTTTTTTTTTTGTTTTGTGAGCTAAAAAAGAACTTGAGATTTCTGTTTTTAAACCCTTTCAGTACTATAAGTGTACAAAAATAATCAGTTCACAATCATTTTCAACACATCGTCAAGCTATATACTATTTGTTCATATATATCTGATAAAAAGTGTAAGGATTATTTGAAGGATTATTTTGGTATATTTTGTGAGCTAAAACAGAACTTCAGATTTGTGTTTATAAATCCTTTCAGTACTATAAGTGTACAGAAAGAATCAGTTTACAATTAATTTCGACACATCCATAAAGCTATATAATATCCTTTCATACATATCTGATAAATAGTGTAAAGATTTACTTGGAGAATTATTTACTTAAATATGTCTTAGAGATATCACTCAGGCATTTAATAACAGTGCAATATTAAGCATGATTTGAAATAAGCGAATGCTAGTAGACTTAGGAATAAAATTCATATCTTATTAACATTTAATTATTTACACTCAATAAAATAATAAATATATTATACAGATTTGGGTAGAAATATAGTCTGTTATTGTTGATTTAACCAATTAGTTTCTGAAACCATCACCAGAGCTCTGAAGTTAACCTTCACAGACATTCAGAATTAAATTTATATTCCTTTTTTTGTTTCCTGTCATATTACAAACAATTTTATGTCATTTTGTAACACATCCTGTAGTTAGTTATTAAACATTTAGTTTCGGAAACAGTACAGTTTTAATAAAATTTTTTATCTTTAAAAATTTCTTTTTTTGAATATATATAAAACGTAACTGAGAGTAACTTTGTTCGAATAAAACGGATAATAATTATTTTATTTATAAATATTAATCGGAACTGAACTACTCTGTAAGCTATTATTTATTTTACGAATTACTTAATGTCAGATTACTACGTACAATACTGCTAAATTACTTAACAAAGAGCATGTATTACTAAGTCTCTCATAAAGAGGTTGACGCTAAACTTCTAGTCGAAACGTTAAGAGCCTCTTTGGGCGTAACAGGTTGCAGGAACAAAATGAAATCACTACCAATGACTTCGTCGAAACATAGCAATATTTTAAAGTCAATTGGGAGATTTATATTTTAAGGTAAGAACTTTATTAATTATACATAGAGGTGGAAATATTTTTTTTTAGTTTTAAAAGCTTAACCGTGTTAAGATTAAAATTTTTTTAATGTTTCCCTATCTTTTTCAACATTTACGAAAATAATAAATAATGAATTTGATTATTTTTGTAAACGTAATATTATTTTACAGAACTTAATTGGGATAATTGGATATTACTAAGAATATTGAACTAAAAACATTTCATAATTTAAAGGTAACTTCACTTAAAAAGAAACTCAACCCGGTTTGTGTGTACATTTGACTATATAATATTACATCTCGCCCAAGGCCTCATAGAGGGATTTGTTCCTTGGTTAAATTAGGAAATGATGTTGTCTTCTGGGCGTCGAACTCTATTGAGCAGGACGTACCGCTGGCCGTGGGTAAAACAGTCAGTGCGAAGGTCAACTCTGACAAGATCGATTGTCTGACTTTGACTCTTTTGACCGGTCAATAATATTGTCATTCCCTATTAATTAAGTTTGAAATGACTCATACCATTTTTAAATGTATGAAAAGGTGCAGCTTTTTATAAATGTAGTAGACTGTTGTTCATAAAAGAAGTAATTAAGAATACAATAGCTTGGAAACGTTTTAAATGCTGTTCATACAAAAATTTTAAGAAAGTATTGATTTTTTACATACTCAGGTCTTATGTTGGGTAAGATGAGAAATTGCGACGGTTTTATTATATGAGTCTACTCAGGGTGACATTCACTAACTGGTTAGTTCGAATATTGGGTTTTTTACAGTTTTCAGGCAATCCTGAAACGATTACCTTATTCCTGTGAGTACTTTGTTTAACAGCTCATGTACTAAAAACCAATAGTTTAATCCACGCTTTCCCGATTTACTGTCTCACAGACTATGCCCATAAATGGATCTTTACCAAGGACGCAAGGAAGAATTTCTTGATTGAAATCTTGTTGTAATTAATAATTCAAAATTTTTTTTGTATTTACACGTTTATCTCTTGAAAATCTAATATGTATTTCCAACCAGGTAGGTAGAGTTTTGATTAACTGTCGTCGTGATGGAAACGAGCTAGTCAAGATAAAAATTAAATTATAAAACCACACCGAAATGCAACAGTTTTTACTTTAAATTATTTCATATCCATGGAAACAAAAGAGGATACAAGTGTTTACATGTTTTTAGTTCAGTTTTATGTCATAGAATTTAAAAATTTTGTTCAACTGGCAGCACATCAATGGAGCACGACTAGGAACACTATGAAATGGCCAGAAGCAGAACCAGGTCCTGGGTCAGGATCAGGTATCACATGGATAAGTTACTTTTATTATTTAGATATATTTTTCTCTATCTATTGATACACCAAAACAGTTTACATCCTAGACTGTTATTCTCTACAAAAACACCGGAATAATTTGAGCTTGTATGTAATAATTTTTGGGTCGCAAAGGAAACATAACTTCTATATTGTATTATTATTTCCTTCAATTATAGTCTAATTTTGTAAATTTAAGTCAAAATCCATTTTATTTCTGTAGAAAAGCTATTAAGTTATACTAATTTTAATTTAATCCTCTCTGTACCAAAGGCGTACAGAGAAAATATGTTTAAAATTATTCTCCTAACGATCATCATGGTAATTTATGAACAATTTTGGACTAGTGGATAAGAGATATATTTATGAAAAGCAATTTATAACTTATGTCTTACAACAATCTTTCTGGTATCTTCAAATAGGCTAAATATTGAAAATGAGTTAATGTTGGTGTATGCTAGTTTTTTTTGCCTGGTCCGTGTGTCTTATGTCCCATCCAGGACAAAAACTACTTGATTCGGAAGCTAGGGGTCAGCCAGACATCCGTCTTCACGCTTCTGATGAAGGGTCGCGTGTACATGAGGGGTTACTGCATTCCATGCTTCCTCACTCTGCAGCATCGGTTCCACAATGTTGTCTGCCGAAACATCGCCAACTGTGGTGGCAACTTTGGAGGCGAACATTCGCCTGGCCTCGGTTAAGCGCCCGCAAGCGAAGAAGGTGTAATAAACATCATCATCTTCTTCCGGGCAGTAAGCACACAGAGGCGACCTGACTTTTCCCATCCTGTAGAGGTACTTCCTAAAGTAACCGTGCCCTGTCAGGAACTGACACATGTATTAATCTATCTCCCCGTTGCCACGATCTATCCAGGATTGAAGCTCTCGAATGAGACCGAAGGTCCAGCGACCGTCCGATATTTCCGTCCACCTCCGCTGTTAATCCTGCAGAGTCTCCACCCTGGCAGCAACCACGGCATCCTCTCTACCCCGCTCGGCAGCCTCCCGAAAGACGGTTTGTCTGTCGATGGCAAGCAGATCAATAGGAATCACCCCAGCCACGACCACCACGGCCGAACCGGAAATGGTGCGATAGGCGCAGGCGCCTCAAGTGCTGCTCTTCTCTATACCGATAACAGCTTTTGACTGTATCGCCTTATCCTCATGACACCCGCCCAAATCTCTGCGCCATACAGAAGGGTTGAGTTTACAATAGACATGAGGAGGCGTCTCTTACTTGATCTAGGGCTACCTTCGTTAGCTATCAGCCTGCCGAGAGACAAAACCACCTTAGAGGCTTTGTCGCACAGCACACCGCCTGAATGTGCTCCTAATACCGAATACGGCAGTCGAGTAACACACCCAGGTACTTCGCCGCAGTCCTTGTCCGATCTTCGACACCCCCCACATTCATAGAGATATCATAGAGATATAGATCATAGAGATATCCGTCGATTACATCGTTAACACGTGACCGGATTGGGGACCACAACTGGAAAGATTAGTTGCGAGGGAAGTATGGTTACTAATGCAGAACAGGCTTTCGATCGGAAGGTCTTGGGGTCTTGAGCCGAAGCTATTGCAGTGGCTTTGTATCTCCAGGATTAGACCTGGACTGCAGTTTGGGGCTTTTGTCTCATGGATAAATACTAAGTCCGGACTAGCTTGCATCCTAAGGATAACATGTCTCGTAATGACCGGAGCTAACCCAGATGACTCGTTAACTGCCTTAGATGGTTGTCTTAAATCTTGCTAGTTTGTGCCAGTTTATGACCAGGAGGATTGTTTACTTACTTCAGTAGGAAGTGACTTATCTAATCGTACGGTATAATTGAGTTGTATATGGTGTATTACATATAATTTTAAAAAAAATTAATAAAATTTTTCCTTTGACAAATCCTTCAGGATTATAATTTTTCAACGAAGGATTTTATCAAGGATGTTTCACATATCAACGCTATACTCTGGGGTTCCTCAAAAATTTGGTTTATAAAACTATATAACGAAGGAAAGAAAATTATAGATATATGTTTAAAATTTTAAGATTTACAATTCAATTAAAAGCAACTGAAACTGTAATGAATTAATTTTAAAAATGTTTTAGTGTTACTATCAAATTTAATTTTCTTGAGAAAGATCTTTGGGCAGTGTTAATAATTTATATTTTGTGGTTCAACACTCTCAATGTATAAATTGTTTTGAGAAAAGTAGAAATATAAAAATTCCTCCTCTCGTTTTCGGACCTAAAAGGTACAGTACACTATAGCTGTTTATAAAGTATTTAAATACAAAACGTTGAGTTATGAAGTAGTTATTGATTGATTATAAATTTTTTTTAGTAGCCCCATATAAAATTTACAAAAATTGAATATTTTGCCCTGCAAGGACATAGTGTTGTTCATGCTGCTTAAAAAACCTTAGTTTATTATATTGCACCTTAATGGTAGTGAAAACCTGTGTTTTCATGTTGTTACTACAACTAATGACTACTTAACGATTGCATCGTGCCACTATTTTAGACAATAAATATATTTTGTGGTCGAATGGGCTCCTAGGTGTACCTAAAATCGCTATAATATTTATCATTCTACTATATATTCTGTTCTTTTATCCATATATCTCGTTAAGTGCAGTCGTCTAATGAGTGCATGATAAACTGACCTGTTTGTATATTCTTTGTATAATAACTTTTTTTAAACATCCTCTAATTGGTATATTTAATAACGTAAATAATTGTTATATTCCATCCTACTTTTAATTAATAATTAGATTAATAGCTTACAATTACACCAAATGATACCTTAAGGAGATTGTTATAAATTACAGTTTTAGATATTATGCTCATTAATTTATGAGCTTCGGTTTCTTCAACAGCTTTGTAACGAGTTCATCACTAAAGATAAAGCAGTAAATATTATTCTATCACAATGAGCCTTAGTTACCGTATGATGCTTAATTAAATCGTAAATAATCTCTCCGGTGTCCAAATTCTACTACGAGGTATTATATTTATATGTGAGAAAAGGAATTAATTACTATTACATGATGATAAATCGACCTACAGGATTATCTCACAATGTGACTTTGTTGCCTATTGAGACACTCGCCTATTAAATACGTTTTGGGAAAGGCATAATAAGCTAAATATAATTATATTATAAGATAGCAGAATATGGAAATTGGTTTAATATGTTATTGCTGCCATCTATACGAGTATAAATTAGCATATCGTACTTGTCATTACTATTTAACCCTATTACGATAAATTATATTTATTTATGGATATACTGAATACTAGAATACATTTTGTTTTGTGACACGGTTAGCGGCGAAATAATTTGTTTTTAATTTTTTAATTATGAATTTAGTTTCATGAACATTGTTAGAGAATACTTTAAAATACAAACACACGCAGAAATTTTTTGTATCTTAGTAATAGAGATATCAAATTTAGTTAAAATATGTCCAATAGTATTTGCGTGATTATTAGAATTCTAAAAACGTTTTGGTTCATAATATAAAATTAAATATGGTTATTTATGCATTATAGTTATGTTAATTGTTATATAATTTTTTTAGAAATTAAAAACTAGACTTTTGTAGACTAATCAGCATTGATATATCATTTCATTTCTAATAGTGTCCCTTAAAATTGCATCTAAACATTAATAATGTACTATAAAAATCATAAATTTAGGACGTGGACCTATCTTTTTATTACCTTTATAATTATGTTTTATTCACACGTTTGTCACAGTAAAATGTACGGGTTCGTGTAATCAGATAACAAGCGATCTGTTTAGTGCCAGTAGTAGTCGAGAAGTCAGCAATATAAGAGACTGGTTAAAACGGAAGCAGCAATTTACATAAAACATTATTTTATATCTATGGAAACAACATATAATCTGTATAGTTTAGTGTTTCAAAATAATCCTAAAGTGTTATGTCGCTGCAATTTTTCAAACTTCGTTCAATTCACAACTGGCCCCGGAAGTAGAACCAGGAACATTATGTGGTAATTTGAAGCAGGTCAGGACCAGGACTTATATGGATGAGTTACTTTAATTCAATATAAATCATAATTTTTACTCACTATTTCTCGTTCCACAAAACAGTTTACATCCTAGTTTTATCGATTATTTACAGCACAAACCACTAGAATAGTTTTTTTGTAGTGCTAATAGAAGTCCAAATAAATTATAGTTAATGTAATGAAAATAACTTAAAACCCTTTAAATTTAAAAACTTTTTATTACATACACGTGTTTCGGTTTGTAACCATCATCAGTTGTACATTAACCTCTAAATAAATAAATAAATAATAAAACAATTAGATATACACATGTGGACCTTTTAAACATATGTTAAATTTAAATGACACAGTTGTAATTTTCTTATTAGTAATCTGTATTTAATATTAAAATTTTTTCAAAAATAAGATTTGTCGAAAAACCTTTTCAAAATTCAAAATTTCTCCATCAGTCACCAAACAAGAAATAATACATTTAAACTTATTGAAAAAAAAAGTGAACCAAAATGATGACAAACAGGAATTATACAAACAATCTGGAGTATACAAAATTAACTGTAGAGTGACTGTGAAAGCTATTATATTGGGCAAACTGGAAGAAATTTTAATAAAAGGTTTAAAAGAACACATACAAGCTTTAAAAACAAATAAACATGTCTACAATAAAATCAAAATTTTGCTTAACACTTATTGGAGACTGACCATAACTACACACAAATATTGAAAAGAAACATGGAAATTTTAGATATCGAAAGGAAAGGAGAGAAATTAAACACAAAAGAAGAATTACATATTTATCTAAATTATAGTAAAGATCCTCATAACATTTTAAATAGTAATCTGAAAAATAAGACAAATCCAATTTTTGAAAAAATTAAAATATTAAATACAGATTACTAATAAGAAAATTACAACTGTGTCATTTAAATTTTAACATATATTTAAAAGGTTCCACATGTGTATATCTAATTGTTTATTAGTTATTTATTTATTTAGAAGGTTAATGTACACTGATAATGGTTACAAACCGAAACACGTGTATGTAATAAAAAGTTTTATTTAAAGGGTTTTAGTTATTTTCATTACATTAATATATATAGATAACCCTATAAGTGGAGTTAATAACATACTAATTATAGTTAATAAAATACATTGTTATTTTATTGTGTAAAAAACCACTAATTTATGTTTGGTGCTGTCTAGAATCCTCTCAGTACCCAAAAGAGTTCAGGGAGAATATGGTTACATTAATCTATATACATTTGACTGCAAAATATATTGGAGGTTTTCACGTAGTTTTATCAAAAATAGATATTTATTTATTTATTTTATTTACATGCAACAATACAGGTTACACACCCAATTACATTGTGCATGTTTAAATCAAGATGGACATGCAATAATATTCACACATTCAAATAAATTCAATCCAGTCCAGTGTTCCACCAAAATAGTTCCATTAAATAGATAATTAAGCCTAAAGATAAATAACAGATACATACATATATATATATATATATATATATATATATATATATATATATATATATATATATAGATATAACAACTTAACTATACTAAGATTATAAACAAAAATAACAACAATAATAAATAATCATAAATATTAACAAAGTCAAGATAAGCCATAACAAAAAGAACGTGTGTGTGTGTATGTGCGCGCGCGCGCGTGCGTGCGTTTTTAATCACGTATAAAACATCTTAATAAAAATATTGGTAGTGTAGTAATTTGTTAAATGTGTGTATGTAAGGTATTAGATTGTCTAGCTCAGTTTTATATCCCTCTGACCAAAGTCTTTTGTATTGATTAATATTATGTAAAAATATATCAACCTCCCCAGGCAAAGAATTATGCAATCTCATCATTGTATTCAAAAGGTGATGAAAAATGTGCATTGTACGAGAAAAAATTAATGTTGAAACAAATTTTGGGATCTATTATAAAATGATGGAGTGTAAAAATTAATTTTTGACAAGCAAAATGAATCCATTACTTCACCTCTCAGCAATTTAAAAAGAAAAAGTAAAATTCGCTAATTTTCTACGTTTTTTGAAGACTTTCCATTTCAAAAAATGCTTAAAAGTTGATTGTTTATGAAATATCGAAGGTAAAGTGACCAGTTTCTTTAAAATATAAATATCGTAAAAACCTTTTTTGTACCTTTTCAGTTATATTAATGCGATTATCAAAATGAGGATTCCATATTATATTGGCAAATTCTAAATTTGATTGGACAAGTGATATATACAATGTTTTTAAGGTTGAAATTGAATGAAAATTTGAAGACTGTCTAATAATAAATCCCAAGTTTTTGTAGGCCTTATTTACAATAGATGAGATATGAGGATTGAAAGTTAAAGTAGGATCCAAAATTACGCCTAAATCCTTAAATTCAAATACCCTTTCAAGATTAACTACCATTTATGGCATATTTATA